>NW_027310054.1:0-273966 GCF_047496795.1 Chiloscyllium punctatum
ACACATACACATGCTCACACACACTCTCAGACACACACACATACACACGCTCACACACACACACACACGCACACACACACATACACATGCTCACACACACAGACACTCACTCGCACACACACATACACACACTTACACACACACACGCGCACACACATACGCATGCTCACACACAGACAGACACACTCACACACAAACTCACACACACACACACTCTCTCAGACACACAACCTCATATTCACACACACACTCTCACACATACTCATACACTCACACTCATACACACACTCAGAAACATACACACTCTCACACACGCGCACACACACATACACACGCTCACACACTCTTACACACACACATACACACGCTCACACACACACAGACAGACACACACAGACTCAGACACTCACTCGCACACACACACATTCACACACACACGCACACACACATGCTCACACACACACACACACGCACACACACACATGCTCACACACACTCACACACACACATACACACATACACGCACACACACATGCTCACACACACTCACACACACACATACACGCACACACACACATGCTCACACACACTCACACACACACATACACACATACCCGTACACACACATGCTCACACACACTCATATACACACATACACGCACACACACACATGCTCACACACACTCACACACACATACACACACACACACACATGCTCACACACACATACACACATACATGCACACACATATACACACACAGACACACACACAGACTCAAACACTCACTCGCACACACACATACACACACTTACACACACACACGCACACACATACACATGCTCACACACACTCTCAGACACACACACATACACACGCTCACACACACACACACACGCACACACACACATACACATGCTCACACACACAGACACTCACTCGCACACACACATACACACACTTACACACACACACGCACACACACATACGCATGCTCACACACAGACAGACACACTCACACACAGACTCACTCACTCGCACACACACATACACACACATGCACACTCACATATGCCCTGACCCCATGCCTACGTTCACACACACAGTCACTCACTCACACACGTACACATCTGCTCCCACATACACACACTCACACACACCCACACTCACAGAGACAAATATACACAAGCACTCTCTCTGACACAAACGCAAGCACTCACAAGCACACACACACACTGACACATTCACCTCATACGTACACTTACTTGCATACACGCTCGCACACACACACACCAACACATGCACACTCTCTCACACAGAATCACTCAGACACACACACTCACATATTCACACACTCCTCTCTCTCGCACACACACACACACACACACCCCACACACAAACACACATTTGCACACATCAATACACACACACACTCACATTGACACACTCACTCAGATGCACACTCACTCTCACACACACTCATACACACTCGCTCTCACGCATTCATATGCACACTCACTCAGACACACAGACATATAAACTCCCTCTCTCGTACACACACACCGACACACACAATCACAACCACAGACACTCACACACACAAACACACTCACACACAAACACACACAGATACACACACATACATACAGTCGCACACACACAGACACACAAACTCACAAACACACTCAGACACACTCTTTCTCTCTCATACACTCTCACTCACACACACACTCTCACACACACACACACACTCGAACTGCCACTCCACTTCCGAGGAACAACGAATCTGCACGCCAAGGTCTGTCTGTACGACATCACTCCCCAGGACCCGAATCAGTGCTCCTGTTCGTGGAAAAGTGACATTCTCCGAAACACTGCAGTGATTCACAAGGAGAAAACTGTCTGCTGGCCCATAAATCGCATTCTCCTCATCAAACCCCCTCCCTATCTCTGTTACGCCCTCCGGCCTCTACAATCCCTCCATATCTCTATAGCCCCCTTCACCCCCTCCCTATCTCTGTTACCCCTTAAACCCCCTCCCTATCTCTGTAACCCCCCTATACCCTCTCCCCATCTCTGTAACCCCCTACACCCCCTCCCTATCTCTGACACCCCCCTACACCCCTCCCTATCTCTGTAACCCCCCTACACCCCCTCCCTATCTCTGTAAACCCCTACACCCCCTCCCTATCCCTGTAACCCCCTACACCCCCTCCCTATCTCTGTAACCCCCTACACCCCCTCCCTATCTCTGACACCCCCCTACACCCCTCCCTATCTCTGTAACCCCCCTACACCCCCTCCCTATCTCTGTAAACCCCTACACCCCCCTCCCTATCCCTGTAACCCCCTACACCCCCTCCCTATCTCTGTAACCCCCTACATCCCCCTCCCTATCTCTGTAACCCCCTACACCCCCTCCCTATCTCTGACACCCCCCTACACCCCTCCCTATCTCTGTAATCACCTACACCCCCCTCCCTATCTCTGTAACCCCCTACACCCCCTCCCTATCCCTGTAACCCCCTACACCCCCTCCCTATCTCTGTAACCCCCCTACACCCCCTCCCTATCCCTGTAACCCCCTACACCCCCTCCCTATCTCTGTAACCCCCCTACACCCCCTCCCTATCCCTGTAACCCCCTACACCCCCTCCCTATCTCTGTAACCCCCTACACCCCCTCCCTATCTCTGTAACCCCCTACATCCCCCTCCCTATCTCTGTAACCCCCTACACCCCCTCCCTATCTCTGACACCCCCCTACACCCCTCCCTATCTCTGTAACCCCCTACACCCCCTCCCTATCTCTGACACCCCCCTACACCCCTCCCTATCTCTGTAATCCCCTACACCCCCCTCCCTATCTCTGTAACCCCCTACACCCCCTCCCTATCCCTGTAACCCCCTACACCCCCTCCCTATCTCTGTAACCCCCCTACACCCCCTCCCTATCCCTGTAACCCCCTACACCCCCTCCCTATCTCTGTAACCCCCCATACCCTCTCCCTATCCCTGTAACCCCCTACAACCCCTCCCTATCTCTGTAACCCCCCTACACCCCCTCCCTATCCCTGTAACCCCTTACACCCCCTCCCTATCTCTGTAACCCTCTACACCCCCCTCCCTATCTCTGTAACCCCCTCTACCCCCTCCCTATCTCTGTTACCCCCCTACACCCCCCTCCCTATCTCTGTAACCCCCTACACCCCCCTCCCTATCTCTGTAACGCCCTCTACCCCCTCCGTATCTCTGTAACCCCCTACACCCCCCTCCCTATCTCTGTAACGCCCTCTACCCCCTCCCTATCTCTGTAACCCCTTACACCCCCCTCCCTATCCCTGTAACCCCCGACACCCCCTCCCTATCTCTGTAACCCCCCTACACCCCCCTCCCTATCTCTGTAACCCCCTCTACCCCCTCCCTATCTCTGTAACACCCCTACACCCCCTCCCTATCTCTGTAACCCCCTACACCCCCCTCCCTATCTCTGTAACCCCCTCTACCCCCTCCCTATCCCTGTAACCCCCTACACCCCCTCCCTATCTCTGTAACCCCCTACACCCCCCTCCCTATCTCTGTAACCCCCTACACCCCCTCCCTATTTCTGTGACCCCCCTACACCCCCTCCCTAACTCTGTAACCCACCTACACCCCCCTCCCTATCTCTGTAACCCCCCACACTCCCTCCCTATCTCTGTAACCCCCTACACCCCCTCCCTATCCCTGTAACCCCCTACACCCCCTCCCTATCTCTGTAACCCCCCATACCCTCTCCCTATCTCTGTAACCCCCCACAACCCCTCCCTATCTCTGTAATCCCCCACACTCCCTCCCTATCCCTGTAACCCCCTACACCCCCTCCCTATCTCTGTAATCCCCCACACTCCCTCCCTATCTCTGTACACCTCTTCACTCCCTCCCTATCTCAGTAACCCCCTCTGGCCCCGACAACCACTCGGAAACTCTCTGTAACACCTTCCAGCCACTATGGGGTTAGAGGGAGATACAACATGGGGTTAGAGAGAGAGAGGCACCGTTGCGTTAGGGGGGGATACACCATGGGGTTAGAGAGAGAGATACCATGGGGTTAGAGAGAGATACACCATGGGGTTAGAGAGAGATACACCATGGGGTTAGAGAGAGATACACCATGGGGTTAGAGAGAGATACACCATGGGGTTAGAGAGAGATACACCATGGGGTTAGAGACAGATACACCATGGGGTTAGAGAGAGATACACCATGGGGTTAGAGAGAGAGATACACCATGGGGTTAGAGAGAGATACACCATGGAGCTGGAGAGAGATACACAGTGGGGTTAGAGAGAGATACACCATGGGGTTAGAGACAGATACACCATGGGGTTAGAGAGAGATACACCATGGGGTTAGAGAGAGAGATACACCATGGGGTTAGAGAGAGATACACCATGGTGTTAGATAAAGATACACCATGGGGTTAGAGAGAGATACACCGTGGGGTTAGAGAGAGATACACCATGGGGTTAGAGAGAGATACACCATGGAGTTAGAGAGAGATACACCATGGGGTTAGAGAGAGATACACCATGGGGTTAGAGAGAGATACACCGTGGGGTTAGAGAGAGATACACCATGGGGTTAGAGACAGATACACCATGGGGTTAGAGAGAGATACACCATGGGGTTAGAGAGAGAGATACACCATGGGGTTAGAGGGAGATACACCATGGAGTTAGAGAGAGATACACCATGGGGTTAGAGAGAGATACACCATGGGGTTAGAGAGAGATACACCATGGGGTTAGAGAGAGAGATACACCATGGGGTTAGAGAGAGAGAGATGCACCATGGGGTTAGAGAGAGATACACCATGGAGTTAGAGAGAGATATACACCATGGGGTTAGAGAGAAATACACCATGGGGTTAGAGAGAGAGATACACCATGGGGTTAGAGAGAGAGATACACCATGGGGTTAGAGAGAGATACACCATGGTGTTAGAGAGAGAGATACACCATGGGGTTGGAGAGAGATACACCATGGGGTTAGAGAAAGAGATACACCATGGGGATAGAGAGATATACACCATGGGGTTCGAGAGAGATACACCATGGGGTTAGAGAGAGATACACCATGGGGTCAGAGAGAGATACACCATGGGGTTGGAGAGAGATACACCATGAGGTTAGAGAGAGATACACCATGGGGTTAGAGAAAGAGATACACCATGGGGATAGAGAGAGATACACCATGGGGTTAGAGAGAGATACACCATGGGGTTAGAGAGAGAGATACACCATGGGGTTAGAGGGTGATACACCATGGGGTTAGAGAGAGAGATACACCATGGGGTTAGAGAGTGATACACCATGGGGTCAGAGAAAGATGCACCGTGGGGTTAGAGACAGAGCGATACACCATGGGGTTTGAGAGAGAGAGATCCACCATGGGGTTAGAGAGAGATACACCATGGGGTTCGAGAGAGAGATACACCATGGGGTTAGAGAGAGATACACCATGGGGTTAGAGAGAGATGCACCGTGGGGTTAGGGGGAGATAAACCATGGGGTTCGAGAGATACACCATGGGGTTGGAGAGAGATACACCATGGGGTTAGAGAGAGATACACCATGGGGTTCGACAGAGAGAGATACACCATGGGGTTAGAGAGAGATACACCATGGGGTTAGAGAGAGAGATACACCATGGGGTTAGAGAGAGAGATACAACATGGGGTTAGAGAGAGAGATACACCATGGGGTTAGAGACAGATACACCATGGGGTAAGAGAGAGATACACCATGGGGTGAGAGAGAGAGATACACCATGGGGTTAGAGAGAGATACACCATGGGGTTAGAGAGAGAGAGATACACCGTGGGGTTAGAGAGAGATACACCATGGGGTTAGAGAGAGATACATCGTGGGGTTAGAGAGAGATACACCATGGTGTAAGAGAGAGATACACCATGGGGTTAGAGAGAGATACAACGTGGAGTTAGAGAGAGAGATACACCATGGGGTTAGAGAGAGATACACCATGGGGTTAGCGAGAGATACACCATGGGATTAGAGAGAGATACAACGTGGAGTTAGAGAGAGATACACCATGGGGTTAGAGAGAGATACACCATGGGTTAGAGAGAGAAACACCATGGAGTTAGAGAGAGATACACCATGGGGTTAGAGAGAGAGAGATGCACCGTGGGGTTAGAGAGAGATACACCATGGGGTTAGAGAGAGATACACCATGAGGTTAGAGAGAGATATACACCACGGGGTTAGAGAGAGATACACCATGGGGTTAGAGAGAGATACACCGCGGGGTTAGAGAGAGATACACCATGGGGTTAGAGAGAGATACACCATGGGGTTAGAGAGAGATACACCATGGGGTTAGAGAAAGATACACCATGGGGTTAGAGAAAGAGATACACCATGGGGATAGAGAGAGATACACCATGGGGTTAGAGAGAGATACACCATGGGGTTAGAGAGAGAGATACACCATGGGGTTAGAGGGTGATACACCATGGGGTTAGAGAGAGAGATACACCATGGGGTTAGAGAGAGATACACCATGGGGTTAGAGAGTGATACACCATGGGGTCAGAGAGAGATGCACCGTGGGGTTAGAGACAGAGCGATACACCATGGGGTTTGAGAGAGAGAGATCCACCATGGGGTTAGAGAGAGATACACCATGGGGTTCGAGAGAGAGATACACCATGGGGTTAGAGAGAGATACACCATGGGGTTAGAGAGAGATGCACCGTGGGGTTAGGGGGAGATAAACCATGGGGTTCGAGAGATACACCATGGGGTTGGAGAGAGATACACCATGGGGTTAGAGAGAGATACACCATGGGGTTCGACAGAGAGAGATACACCATGGGGTTAGAGAGAGATACACCATGGGGTTAGAGAGAGAGATACACCATGGGGTTAGAGAGAGAGATACACCATGGGGTTAGAGAGAGATACACCATGGGGTTAGAGAGAGATACAGCATGGGGTTAGAGAGAGATACACCATGGGGTTAGAGAGATACACCATGGGGTTAGAGAGAGATGCACCGTGGGGTTAGGGGGAGAAAAACCATGGGGTTCGAGAGATACACCATGGGGTTGGAGAGAGATACACCATGGGGTCAGAGAGAGATACACCATGGGGTTCGACAGAGAGAGATACACCATGGGGTTAGAGAGAGAGATACACCATGGGGTTAGAGAGAGATACACCATGGGGTTAGAGAGAGATACACCATGGGGTTAGAGAGAGATACACCATGGGGTTAGAGAGATACACCATGGGGTTAGAGAGAGGTGCACCGTGGGGTTAGGGGGAGATAAACCATGGGGTTCGAGAGATACACCATGGGGTTGGAGAGTGATACACCATGGGGTCAGAGAGAGATACACCATGGGGTTCGACAGAGAGAGATACACCATGGGGTTAGAGAGAGATACACCATGGGGTTAGAGAGAGATACACCGTGGGGTGAGAGAGAGATGCACCATTGAGTTAGAGAGAGATGCACCATGGGGTTAGAGAGAGATACACCATGGAGTTAGAGAGAGAGATACACCATGGGGTTGGAGAGAGATACACCATGGAGTTAGAGAGAGATACACCATGGGGTTAGAGAGAGATACACTGTGGGGTTAGAGAGAGATACACCATGGAGTTAGAGGGACATACACCAAGGGGTTAGAGAGAGATATACAACACAGGGTTAGGGGGAGATACACAATTGGGTTTGCGGGAGATACACCATGGGGTGAGAGGGAGAAATACCATGGGGTTAGAGTGAGATATACCATAGGTTAGAGAGTGAGATACACTATGGGGTTAGAGAGAGATACACCATGGGGTTAGAGAGCAATACACCGTGGGGTTAGAGAGCGATACAACATGGGGTTAGAGAGAGATACACCATGGGGTTAGAGGGAGATGAACCATGGGGTTAGGGGGAGATAGAACCATGGGGTTAGAGAGAGATACACCATGGGGTTAGGGGGAGATACACCATGTGGTTAGAGAGAGATACACCATGGGGTTCGAGAGAGATACACCATGGGGTTAGCGAGAGATACACCATGGGGTTAGAGGGAGATGCACCATGGGGTTAGAGAGAGATACACCATGGGTAAGAGAGAGAGATAGACCATGGGGTTAGAGAGAGATACACCATGGGGTTAGAAAGAGATACACCATGGGGTAAGAGAGAGAGATAGACCATGGGGTTAGAGAGAGATACACCATGGGGTTTGAGAGAGATACACCATGGGGTGAGAGAGAGAGATACACCAAGGGGTCAGAGAGAGATACACCATGGGGTTAGGGAGAGATACACCATGGGGTTTGAGAGAGATACACCATGGGGTTAGAGAGAGATACACCATGGGGTTAGAGAGAGATACACCTAGGGGTTAGAGGGAGATATACCATGGGGTTAGAGAGAGAGATACACCATGGGGTTAGAGAGAGATACACCATGGGGTTAGAGAGAGAGATACACCATGGGGTTAGAGAGAGAGATACACCATGGGGTTAGAGAGAGATACACCATGGGGTTAGAGACAGATACACCATGGGGTTAGAGAGAGAGATACACCATGGGGTTGAGGAGAGATGCACCATGGGGTTAGAGAGAGATACACCATGGGGTTAGAGAGAGATACACCATGGGGTTAGAGAGAGATACACCATGGGGTTAGAGAGAGATACACCATGGGGTTAGAGGGAGGTACACCATGGGGTTAGAGAGAGATACACCATGGGGTTTGAGAGAGATACACCATGGGGTTAGAGAGAGAGATACACCATGGGGTTAGAGAGAGAGATACACCATGGGGTTAGAGACAGATACACAATGGGGTAAGAGAGAGATACACCATGGGGTGAGAGAGAGAGATACACCATGGGGTTAGAGAGAGATACACCATGGGGTTAGAGAGAGAGAGATACACCGTGAGGTTAGAGAGAGATGCACCATGGAGTTTGAGAGAGATGCACCATGGGGTTAGAGAGAGATACACCATGGAGTTAGAGAGAGAGATACACCATGGGGTTGGAGAGAGATACACCATGGAGTTAGAGAGAGATACACCATGGGGTTAGAGAGAGATACACTGTGGGGTTAGAGAGAGATACACCATGGAGTTAGAGGGACATACACCAAGGGGTTAGAGAGAGATATACAACACAGGGTTAGGGGGAGATACACAATTGGGTTTGCGGGAGATACACCATGGGGTTAGAGGGAGAAATACCATGGGGTTAGAGGGAGATATACCATAGGTTAGAGAGTGAGATACACTATGGGGTTAGAGAGAGATACACCATGGGGTTAGAGAGCAATACACCGTGGGGTTAGAGAGCGATACAACGTGGGGTTAGAGAGAGATACACCATGGGGTTAGAGGGAGATGAACCATGGGGTTAGGGGGAGATAGAACCATGGGGTTAGAGAGAGATACACCATGGGGTTAGGGGGAGATACACCATGTGGTTAGAGAGAGATACACCATGGGGTTCGAGAGAGATACACCATGGGGTTAGCGAGAGATACACCATGGGGTTAGAGGGAGATGCACCATGGGGTTAGAGAGAGATACACCATGGGTAAGAGAGAGAGATAGACCATGGGGTTAGAGAGAGATACACCATGGGGTTAGAAAGAGATACACCATGGGTTAAGAGAGAGAGATACACCATGGGGTTAGAGAGAGATACACCATGGGGTTAGAGAGAGATACACCATGGGGTTTGAGAGAGATACACCATGGGGTGAGAGAGAGAGATACACCAAGGGGTCAGAGAGAGATACACCATGGGGTTAGGGAGAGATACACCATGGGGTTTGAGAGAGATACACCATGGGGTTAGAGAGAGACACACCATGGGGTTAGAGAGAGATACACCTAGGGGTTAGAGGGAGATATACCATGGGGTTAGAGACAGATACACGATGGGGTTAGAGAGAGATACACCCTGGGGTTAGAGAGAGAGATACACCATGGGGTTAGAGGGAGATACTCCATGGAGTTAGAGAGAGATACACCATGGGGTTAGAGAGAGATACACCATGGGGTTAGAGGGAGATACACCATGGGGTTAGAGAGAGATACACCGTGGGGTTAGAGAGAGATACACCATGGGGTTAGAGGGAGAGATACACCATGGGGTTAGAGAGAGATACACCATGGGGTTAGAGAGAGATACACCATGGGGTTAGAGAGAGATACACCATGGGGTTAGAGAGAGAGATACACCATGGGGTTAGAGACAGAGATACACCATGGGGTTGGAGAGAGATACACCATGGAGTTAGAGAGAGAGATACACCATGGGGTTAGGGAGAGATACACCATGGGGTTAGAGAGAGAGATACACCATGGGGTTAGAGAGAGAGATACACCATGGGGTTAGAGAGAGATACACCATGGGGTTAGAGACAGATACACCATGGGGGAAGAGAGACTTACACCATGGGGTTAGAGACAGATACACCACGGGGTTAGAGAGAGATACACCATGGGGTTAGAGAGAGAGATACACCATGGGGTTGGAGAGAGATACACCATGGAGTTAGAGAGAGAGATACACCATGGGGTTAGAGAGAGAGATACACCATGGGGTTAGAGAGAGAGAGATACACCATGGGGTTAGAGAGCGATACACCATGTGGTTAGAGAGAGATACACCATGGGGTTAGAGAGCGATACACCATGGGGTTAGAGAGAGATACACCATGAGGTTAGAGAGAGATACACCATGGGGTTAGAGAGAGAGATACACCATGGGGTTAGAGAGAGATACACCATGGGGTTAGAGAGCGATACACCATGGGGTTAGAGAGAGATATTCCATGGGGTTAGAGAGAGATACACCATGGGGTTAGAGAGACAGAGATACACCATGGGGTTAGAGAGAGATACACCATGGGGTTAGAGAGAGATACACCATGGGGTTAGAGAGAGATTCACCATGGGGTTAGAGAGACAGAGATACACCATGGGGTTAGAGAGAGATACACAATGGGGTTAGAGAGAGATACACCATGGGGTTAGAGAGAGAGATACACCATGGGGTTAGACAGAGAGATACACCGCGGGGTTAGAGAGAGAGATACACCATGAGGTTAGAGAGAGATACACCATGGGGTTAGAGAGAGATACACCATGGGGTTAGAGAGAGATACACCATGGGGTTAGAGAGAGAGATACACCATGGGGATAGAGAGAGAGATACACCATGGGGTTAGAGAGAGATACACCATGGGGTTAGAGAGAGATACACCATGGGGTTAGAGAGAGAGATACACCATGGGGATAGAGAGAGAGATACACCATGGGGTTAGAGAGAGATACACCGTGGGGTTAGAGAGAGAGATACACCGCGGGGTTAGAGAGAGATACACCATGGGGTTAGAGAGAGATACACCATGGGGTTAGAGAGAGAGAGATACACCATGGGGTTAGGGAAAGATACACCATGGAGTAAGAGAGAGAGATACACCATGGGGTTAGAGAGAGAGATACACCATGGGGTTAGAGAGAGATACACCATGGGGTTAGAGGGAGGTACACCATGGGGTTAGAGAGAGATACACCATGGGGTTAGAGAGAGAGATACACCATGGGGTTAGAGAGAGAGATACACCATGGGGTTAGAGACAGATACACCATGGGGTTAGAGAGAGAGATACACCATGGAGTTAGGGGGAGATACACCATGGGGTTAGAGAGAGAGAGATACACCATGGGGTTAGAGAGAGATATACCATGGGGTTAGAGAGAGATACACCATGGGGTTAGAGAGAGATACACCATGGGGTTAGAGAGAGAGATACACCATGGGGTTAGAGAGAGATACAACGTGGAGTTAGAGAGAGAGATACACCATGGGGTTAGAGAGAGATACACCATGGGGTTAGAGAGAAATACACCATGGGGGTAGAGAGAGATACACCATGGGGTTAGAGAGAGATACACCATGGAGTTAGAGAGAGATACACCATGGGTTTAGAGAGAGAGAGATGCACCATGGGGTTAGAGAGAGATACACCATGGGGTTAGAGAGAGAGATACACCGCGGGGTTAGAGAGAGATACACCATGGGGTTAGAGAGAGATACACCATGGGGTTAGAGAGAGATACACCATGGTGTTAGAGAGAGAGATACACCATGGGGTTGGAGAGAGATACACCATGGGGTTAGAGAGATACACCATGGGGTCAGAGAGAGATACACCATGGGGTTGGAGAGAGATACACCATGGGGTTAGAGAAAGATACACCATGGGGTTAGAGAAAGAGATACACCATGGGGATAGAGAGAGATACACCATGGGGTTAGAGAGAGATACACCATGGGGTTAGAGAGAGAGATACACCATGGGGTTAGAGGGTGATACACCATGGGGTTAGAGAGAGAGATACACCATGGGGTTAGAGAGTGATACACCATGGGGTCAGAGAGAGATGCACCGTGGGGTTAGAGACAGAGCGATACACCATGGGGTTTGAGAGAGAGAGATCCACCATGGGGTTAGAGAGAGATACACCATGGGGTTCGAGAGAGAGATACACCATGGGGTTAGAGAGAGATACACCATGGGGTTAGAGAGAGATGCACCGTGGGGTTAGGGGGAGATAAACCATGGGGTTCGAGAGATACACCATGGGGTTGGAGAGAGATACACCATGGGGTTAGAGAGAGATACACCATGGGGTTCGACAGAGAGAGATACACCATGGGGTTAGAGAGAGATACACCATGGGGTTAGAGAGAGAGATACACCATGGGGTTAGAGAGAGAGATACACCATGGGGTTAGAGAGAGATACACCATGGGGTTAGAGAGAGATACAGCATGGGGTTAGAGAGAGATACACCATGGGGTTAGAGAGATACACCATGGGGTTAGAGAGAGATGCACCATGGGGTTAGGGGGAGAAAAACCATGGGGTTCGAGAGATACACCATGGGGTTGGAGAGAGATACACCATGGGGTCAGAGAGAGATACACCATGGGGTTCGACAGAGAGAGATACACCATGGGGTTAGAGAGAGAGATACACCATGGGGTTAGAGAGAGAGATACACCATGGGGTTAGAGAGAGATACACCATGGGGTTAGAGAGAGATACAGCATGGGGTTAGAGAGAGATACACCATGGGGTTAGAGAGATACACCATGGGGTTAGAGAGAGATGCACCGTGGGGTTAGGGGGAGATAAACCATGGGGTTCGAGAGATACACCATGGGGTTGGAGAGAGATACACCATGGGGTCAGAGAGAGATACACCATGGGGTTCGACAGAGAGAGATACACCATGGGGTTAGAGAGAGAGATACACCATGGGGTTAGAGAGAGATACACCATGGGGTTAGAGAGAGATACACCATGGGGTTAGAGAGAGATACACCATGGGGTTAGAGAGATACACCATGGGGTTAGAGAGAGGTGCACCGTGGGGTTAGGGGGAGATAAACCATGGGGTTCGAGAGATACACCATGGGGTTGGAGAGAGATACACCATGGGGTCAGAGAGAGATACACCATGGGGTTCGACAGAGAGAGATACACCATGGGGTTAGAGAGAGATACACCATGGGGTTAGAGAGAGATACACCGTGGGGTGAGAGAGAGATGCACCATGGAGTTAGAGAGAGATGCACCATGGGGTTAGAGAGAGATACACCATGGAGTTAGAGAGAGAGATACACCATAGGGTTGGAGAGAGATACACCATGGAGTTAGAGAGAGATACACCATGGGGTTAGAGAGAGATACACTGTGGGGTTAGAGAGAGATACACCATGGAGTTAGAGGGACATACACCAAGGGGTTAGAGAGAGATATACAACACAGGGTTAGGGGGAGATACACAATTGGGTTTGCGGGAGATACACCATGGGGTGAGAGGGAGAAATACCATGGGGTTAGAGGGAGATATACCATAGGTTAGAGAGTGAGATACACTATGGGGTTAGAGAGAGATACACCATGGGGTTAGAGAGCAATACACCGTGGGGTTAGAGAGCGATACAACGTGGGGTTAGAGAGAGATACACCATGGGGTTAGAGGGAGATGAACCATGGGGTTAGGGGGAGATAGAACCATGGGGTTAGAGAGAGATACACCATGGGGTTAGAGAGTGATACACCATGTGGTTAGAGAGAGATACACCATGGGGTTCGAGAGAGATACACCATGGGGTTAGCGAGAGATACACCATAGGGTTAGAGGGAGATGCACCATGGGGTTCGAGAGAGATACACCATTGGTAAGAGAGAGAGATAGACCATGGGGTTAGAGAGAGATACACCATGGGGTTAGAAAGAGATACACCATGGGGTTAGAGAGAGATACACCATGGGGTTAGAGAGAGATACACCAAGGGGTCAGAGAGAGATACACCATGGGGTTAGGGAGAGATACACCATGGGGGTTGAGAGAGATACACCATGGGGTTAGAGAGAGATACACCATGGGGTTAGAGAGAGAAATACACCATGGGGTTAGACAGAGATACACCATGGGGTTAGAGAGAGAGATACACCATGGGGTTAGAGAGAGAGATACACCGCGGGGTTAGAGAGAGAGATACACCATGGGGTTAGAGAGAGATACACCGTGGGGTTAGAGAGAGATACACCGCGGGGTTAGAGAGAGAGATACACCATGGGGTTAGAGAGAGATACACCGTGGGGTTAGAGAGAGATACACCATGGGGTTAGAGAGAGATACACCATGGGGTTAGAGAGAGAGATACACCATGGGGTTAGAGAGAGAGATACACCGCGGGGTTAGAGAGAGAGATACACCATGGGGTTAGAGAGAGAGATACACCGCGGGGTTAGAGAGAGATACACCATGGGGTTAGAGAGAGATACACCATGGGGTTAGAGAGAGATACACCGCGGGGTTAGAGAGAGAGATACACCATGGGGTTAGAGAGAGATACACCGTGGGGTTAGAGAGAGATACACCATGGGGTTAGAGAGAGATACACCATGGGGTTAGAGAGAGAGATACACCATGGGTTTAGAGAGAGAGATACACCGCGGGGTTAGAGAGAGATACACCATGGGGTTAGAGAGAGATACACCATGGGGTTAGAGAGAGAGAGATACACCATGGGGTTAGGGAGAGATACACCATGGAGTTAGAGAGAGAGATACACCATGGGGTTAGAGAGAGAGATACACCATGGGGTTAGAGAGAGATACACCATGGGGTTAGAGAGAGATACACCATGGGGTTAGAGAGAGATACACCATGGGGTTAGAGACAGATACACCATGGGGTTAGAGGGAGATACACCGCGGGGTTAGAGAGAGATACACCATGGGGTTAGAGAGAGATACACCATGGGGTTAGAGAGAGATATACACCACGGGGTTAGAGAGAGAGATACACCGCGGGGTTAGAGAGAGATACACCATGGGGTTAGAGAGAGATACACCATGGGGTTAGAGAGAGATACACCATGGTGTTAGAGAGAGAGATACACCATGGGGTTGGAGAGAGATACACCATGGGGTTAGAGAGATACACCATGGGGTCAGAGAGAGATACACCATGGGGTTGGAGAGAGATACACCATGGGGTTAGAGAAAGATACACCATGGGGTTAGAGAAAGAGATACACCATGGGGATAGAGAGAGATACACCATGGGGTTAGAGAGAGATACACCATGGGGTTAGAGAGAGAGATACACCATGGGGTTAGAGGGTGATACACCATGGGGTTAGAGAGAGAGATACACCATGGGGTTAGAGAGTGATACACCATGGGGTCAGAGAGAGATGCACCGTGGGGTTAGAGACAGAGCGATACACCATGGGGTTTGAGAGAGAGAGATCCACCATGGGGTTAGAGAGAGATACACCATGGGGTTCGAGAGAGAGATACACCATGGGGTTAGAGAGAGATACACCATGGGGTTAGAGAGAGATGCACCGTGGGGTTAGGGGGAGATAAACCATGGGGTTCGAGAGATACACCATGGGGTTGGAGAGAGATACACCATGGGGTTAGAGAGAGATACACCATGGGGTTCGACAGAGAGAGATACACCATGGGGTTAGAGAGAGATACACCATGGGGTTAGAGAGAGAGATACACCATGGGGTTAGAGAGAGAGATACACCATGGGGTTAGAGAGAGATACACCATGGGGTTAGAGAGAGATACAGCATGGGGTTAGAGAGAGATACACCATGGGGTTAGAGAGATACACCATGGGGTTAGAGAGAGATGCACCGTGGGGTTAGGGGGAGAAAAACCATGGGGTTCGAGAGATACACCATGGGGTTGGAGAGAGATACACCATGGGGTCAGAGAGAGATACACCATGGGGTTCGACAGAGAGAGATACACCATGGGGTTAGAGAGAGAGATACACCATGGGGTTAGAGAGAGGGATACACCATGGGGTTAGAGAGAGATACACCAAGGGGTTAGAGAGAGATACAGCATGGGGTTAGAGAGAGATACACCATGGGGTTAGAGAGATACACCATGGGGTTAGAGAGAGATGCACCGTGGGGTTAGGGGGAGATAAACCATGGGGTTCGAGAGATACACCATGGGGTTGGAGAGAGATACACCATGGGGTCAGAGAGAGATACACCATGGGGTTCGACAGAGAGAGATACACCATGGGGTTAGAGAGAGAGATACACCATGGGGTTAGAGAGAGATACACCATGGGGTTAGAGAGAGATACACCATGGGGTTAGAGAGAGATACACCATGGGGTTAGAGAGATACACC
The DNA here is from genome assembly GCF_047496795.1 of Chiloscyllium punctatum. Classification (NCBI taxonomy): domain Eukaryota; kingdom Metazoa; phylum Chordata; class Chondrichthyes; order Orectolobiformes; family Hemiscylliidae; genus Chiloscyllium; species Chiloscyllium punctatum. Next base: position 16,778 of record NW_027310054.1, read on the forward strand.
ATGGGGTTAGAGAGAGGTGCACCGTGGGGTTAGGGGGAGATAAACCATGGGGTTCGAGAGATACACCATGGGGTTGGAGAGAGATACACCATGGGGTTCGACAGAGAGAGATCCACCATGGGGTTAGAGAGAGATACACCATGGTGTTAGAGAGAGATACACCGTGGGGTGAGAGAGAGATGCACCATGGAGTTAGAGAGAGATGCACCATGGGGATAGAGAGAGATACACCATGGAGTTAGAGAGAGAGATACACCATGGGGTTGGAGAGAGATACACCATGGAGTTAGAGAGAGATACACCATGGGGTTAGAGAGAGATACACTGTGGGGTTAGAGAGAGATACACCATGGAGTTAGAGGGACATACACCAAGGGGTTAGAGAGAGATATACAACACAGGGTTAGGGGGAGATACACAATTGGGTTTGCGGGAGATACACCATGGGGTGAGAGCGAGAAATACCATGGGGTTAGAGCGAGATATACCATAGGTTAGAGAGTGAGATACACTATGGGGTTAGAGAGAGATACACTATGGGGTTAGAGAGAGATACACCATGGGGTTAGAGAGAGAGAGATACACCGTGAGGTTAGAGAGAGATGCACCATGGAGTTTGAGAGAGATGCACCATGGGGTTAGAGAGAGATACACCATGGAGTTAGAGAGAGAGATACACCATGGGGTTGGAGAGAGATACACCATGGAGTTAGAGAGAGATACACCATGGGGTTAGAGAGAGATACACTGTGGGGTTAGAGAGAGATACACCATGGAGTTAGAGGGACATACACCAAGGGGTTAGAGAGAGATATACAACACAGGGTTAGGGGGAGATACACAATTGGGTTTGCGGGAGATACACCATGGGGTTAGAGGGAGAAATACCATGGGGTTAGAGGGAGATATACCATAGGTTAGAGAGTGAGATACACTATGGGGTTAGAGAGAGATACACCATGGGGTTAGAGAGCAATACACCGTGGGGTTAGAGAGCGATACAACGTGGGGTTAGAGAGAGATACACCATGGGGTTAGAGGGAGATGAACCATGGGGTTAGGGGGAGATAGAACCATGGGGTTAGAGAGAGATACACCATGGGGTTAGGGGGAGATACACCATGTGGTTAGAGAGAGATACACCATGGGGTTCGAGAGAGACACACCATGGGGTTAGAGAGAGATACACCATGGGGTTAGAGAGAGAGATACACCATGGGGTTGGAGAGAGATACACTGTGGGGTTAGAGAGAGATACACCATGGGGTTAGAGAGAGATACACCATGGAGTTAGAGAGAGATGCACCATGGGGTTAGAGAGAGATACACCATGGAGTTAGAGAGAGAGATACACCATGGGGTTGGAGAGAGATACACTGTGGGGTTAGAGAGACATACACCATGGAGTTAGTGGGACATACACCAAGGGGTTAGAGAGATATATACAACACAGGGTTAGGGGGAGATACACAATTGGGTTTGCGGGTGATACACCATGGGGTTAGAGGGAGAAATACCATGGGTTTAGAGGGAGATATACCATGGGTTAGAGAGTGAGATACACTATGGGGTTAGAGAGAGATACACCATGGGGTTAGAGAGCGATACAACGTGGGGTTAGAGATAGATACACCATGGGGTTAGAGGGAGATGAACCATGGGGTTAGGGGGAGATACACCATGGGGTTAGAGAGAGATACACCATGGGGTTCGAGAGAGATACACCATGGGGTTAGCGAGAGATACACCATGGGGTTAGAGGGAGATGCACCATGGGGTTAGAGAGAGATACACCATGGGTAAGAGAGAGAGATAGACCATGGGGTAAGAGAGAGATACACCATGGGGTAAGAGAGAGAGATACACCATGGGGTTAGAGAGAGATACACTATGGGGTTAGAGAGAGATACACCATGGGGTTAGAGAGAGATACACCATGGGGTGAGAGTGAGAGATACACCAAGGGGTCAGAGAGAGATACACCATGGGGTTAGGGAGAGATACACCATGGGGTTTGAGAGAGATACACCATGGGGTTAGAGAGAGATACACCGAGGGGTTAGAGAGAGATACACCGTGGGGTTAGTGAGCGATACACCATGTGGTTCGAGAGAGATACACCATGGGGTTAGAGAGCCAGATACACCATGGGGTTAGAGAGAGGTACACCATGGGTTTAGAGAGAGATACACCATGGGGTTAGAGAGAGATACACCATGGGGTTAGAGAGAGAGATACACCATGGGGTTAGAGACAGAGATACACCATGGGGTTAGAGAGAGATACACCATGGAGTTAGAGAGAGATACACCATGGGGTTAGAGAGAGATACACTGTGGGGTTAGAGAGAGATACACCATGGAGTTAGAGGGACATACACCAAGGGGTTAGAGAGAGATATACAACACAGGGTTAGGGGGAGATACACAATTGGGTTTGCGGGAGATACACCATGGGGTTAGAGGGAGAAATACCATGGGGTTAAAGGGAGATATACCATAGGTTAGAGAGTGAGATACACTATGGGGTTAGAGAGAGATACACCATGGGGTTAGAGAGCAATACACCGTGGGGTTAGAGAGCGATACAACGTGGGGTTAGAGAGAGATACACCATGGGGTTAGAGGGAGATGAACCATGGGGTTAGGGGGAGATAGAACCATGGGGTTAGAGAGAGATACACCATGGGGTTAGAGAGTGATACACCATGTGGTTAGAGAGAGATACACCATGGGGTTCGAGAGAGATACACCATGGGGTTAGCGAGAGATACACCATGGGGTTAGAGGGAGATGCACCATGGGGTTAGAGAGAGATACACCATGGGTAAGAGAGAGAGATAGACCATGGGGTGAGAGAGAGATACACCATGGGGTTAGAAAGAGATACACCATGGGGTAAGAGAGAGAGATACACCATGGGGTTAGAGAGAGATACACCATGGGGTTAGAGAGAGATACACCATGGGGTTTGAGAGAGATACGCCATGGGGTGAGAGAGAGAGATACACCAAGGGGTCAGAGAGAGATACACCATGGGGTTAGGGAGAGATACACCATGGGGTTTGAGAGAGATACACCATGGGGTTAGAGAGAGATACACCATGGGGTTAGAGAGAGAGATACACCATGGGGTTAGAGAGAGATACACCATGGGGTGAGAGAGAGATACACCATGGGGTTAGAGACAGAGATACACCATGGGGTTGTAGAGAGATACACCATGGGGTTAGAGAGAGATACACCATGGGGTTAGAGAGAGAGATACACCATGGGGTTAGAGACAGAGATACACCATGGGGTTAGAGAGAGATACACCATGGGGTTAGAGACAGATACACCATGGGGTTAGAGAGAGATACACCATGGGGTTAGAGAGAGATACACCATGGGGTTAGAGGGAGGTACACCATGGTGTTAGAGAGAGATACACCATGGGGTTTGAGAGAGATACACCATGGGGTTAGAGAGAGAGATACACCATGGGGTTAGAGAGAGAGATACACCATGGGGTTAGAGAGAGAGATACACCATGGGGTTAGAGAGAGAGATACACCATGGGGTTGGAGAGAGAGATACACCATGGGGTTAGAGACAGATACACCATGGGGTTAGAGAGAGAGATACACCATGGGGTTAGAGACAGAGATACACCATGGGGTTAGAGAGAGATACACCATGGGGTTAGAGAGAGATACACCTAGGGGTTAGAGGGAGATATACCATGGGGTTAGAGAGAGAGATACACCATGGGGTTAGTGAGAGATACACCATGGGGTTAGAGAGAGAGATACACCATGGGGTTAGAGAGAGAGATACACCATGGGGTTAGAGAGAGATACACCATGGGGTTAGAGAGAGAGATACACCATGGGGTTAGAGAGAGAGATACACCATGGGGTTAGAGAGAGAGATACACCATGGGGTTAGAGAGAGAGATACACCATGGGGTTGGAGAGAGATACACCATGGAGTTAGAGAGAGAGATACACCATGGGGTTAGTGAGAGATACACCATGGGGTTAGAGAGAGAGATACACCATGGGGTTAGAGAGAGAGAGATATACCATGGGGTTAGAGAGAGAGATACACCATGGGGTTAGAGAGAGAGATACACCATGGGGTTAGAGAGAGAGAGATACACCATGGGGTTAGAGAGAGATACACCATGGGGTTAGAGAGAGATACACCATGGGGTTAGAGAGAGATACACCATGGGGTTAGAGAGAGAAATACACCATGGGGTTTGACAGAGATACACCATGGGGTTAGAGAGCGATACACCATGGGGTTAGAGACAGATACACCATAGGGTTAGAGAGAGATACTCCATGGGGATAGAGAGAGATACACCATGGGGTTAGAGAGAGATACACCATGGGGTTAGAGAGAGAGATACACCATGGGGTTAAGAGAGAGAGAGATCCACCATGGGGTTAGAGAGAGATACACCATGGGGTTCGAGAGAGAGATACACCATGGGGTTAGAGAGAGAGACACCATGGAGTTAGAGAGAGATGCACCGTGGGGTTAGGGGGAGATAAACCATGGGGTTCGAGAGATACACCATGGGGTTGGAGAGAGATACACCATGGGGTTAGAGAGAGATACACCATGGGGTTTAGAGAGAGATACACCATGGGGTTAGAGAGAGATACACTGTGGGGTTAGAGAGAGATACACCATGGAGTTAGTGGGACATACACCAAGGGGTTAGAGAGAGATATACAACACAGGGTTAGGGGGAGATAAACCATGGGGTTCGAGAGATACACCATGGGGTTGGAGAGAGATACACCATGGGGTCAGAGAGAGATACACCATGGGGTTCGACAGAGAGAGATACACCATGGGGTTAGAGAGAGATACACCATGGGGTTAGAGAGAGATACACCGTGGGGTTAGAGAGAGATGCACCATGGAGTTAGAGAGAGATGCACCATGGGGTTAGAGAGAGATACACCATGGAGTTAGAGAGAGAGATACACCATGGGGTTGGAGAGAGATACACCATGGAGTTAGAGAGAGATACACCATGGGGTTAGAGAGAGATACACTGTGGGGTTAGAGAGAGATACACCATGGAGTTAGTGGGACATACACCAAGGGGTTAGAGAGAGATATACAACACAGGGTTAGGGGGAGATACACAATTGGGTTTGCGGGTGATACACCATGGGGTTAGAGGGAGAAATACCATGGGGTTAGAGGGAGATATACCATGGGTTAGAGAGTGAGATACACTATGGGGTTAGAGAGAGATACACCATGGGGTTAGAGAGCGATACAACGTGGGGTTAGAGATAGATACACCGTGGGGTTAGAGGGAGATGAACCATGGCGTTAGGGGGAGATACACCATGGGGTTAGAGAGAGATACACCATGGGGTTAGGGGGAGATACGCCATGTGGTTAGAGAGAGATACACCATGGGGTTAGAGAGAGATACACCATGGGGTTAGAGAGAGGTACACCATGGGGTTAGAGAGAGAGATACACCATGGGGTTAGAGAGAGAGATACACCATGGGGTTGGAGAGAGATACACCATGGAGTTAGAGAGAGAGATACACCATGGGGTTAGAGAGAGATACACCATGGGGTTAGAGAGAGAGATACACCATGGGGTTAGAGAGAGAGAGATACACCATGGGGTTAGAGAGAGAGAGATACACCATGGGGTTAGAGAGAGATACACCATGGGGTTAGAGAGAGATACTCCATGGGGTTAGAGAGAGATACACCATGGGGTTAGAGAGAGAGATACACCATGGGCTTAGGGGGAGATACACCATGGGGTTAGAGAGAGATACACCATGGGGTTAGAGACAGATACACCATGGGGTTAGAGAGAGATACACCATGGGGTTAGAGAGAGATACACCATGGGGTTAGAGAGAGAAATACACCATGGGGTTTGACAGAGATACACCATGGGGTTAGAGACAGATACACCATAGGGTTAGAGAGAGATACTCCATGGGGATAGAGAGAGATACACCATGGGGTTAGAGAGAGATACACCATGGGGTTAGAGAGAGAGATACACCATGGGGTTAAGAGAGAGAGAGATCTACCATGGGGTTAGAGAGAGATACACCATGGGGTTCGAGAGAGAGATACACCATGGGGTTAGAGAGAGATACACCATGGAGTTAGAGAGAGATGCACCGTGGGGTTAGGGGGAGATAAACCATGGGGTTCGAGAGATACACCATGGGGTCGGAGAGAGATACACCATGGGGTTAGAGAGAGATACACCATGGGGTTTAGAGAGAGATACACCATGGGGTTAGAGAGAGATACACCATGTGGTTAGAGAGAGAGATACACCATGGGGTTAGAGAGAGAGATACACCATGGGGTTAGAGAGAGATACAGCATGGGGTTAGAGAGAGATACACCATGGGGTTAGAGAGATACACCATGGGGTTAGAGAGAGATGCACCGTGGGGTTAGGGGGAGATAAACCATGAGGTTCGAGAGATACACCATGGGGTTGGAGAGAGATACACCATGGGGTCAGAGAGAGATACACCATGGGGTTCGACAGAGAGAGATACACCATGGGGTTAGAGAGAGATACACCATGGGGTTAGAGAGAGATACACCGTGGGGTTAGAGAGAGATGCACCATGGAGTTAGAGAGAGATGCACCATGGGGTTAGAGAGAGATACACCATGGAGTTAGAGAGAGAGATACACCATGGGGTTGGAGAGAGATACACCATGGAGTTAGAGGGACATACACCAAGGGGTTAGAGAGAGATATACAACACAGGGTTAGGGGGAGATACACAATTGGGTTTGCGGGTGATACACCATGGGGTTTGAGGGAGAAATACCATGGGGTTAGAGGGAGATATACCATGGGTTAGAGAGTGAGATACACGATGGGGTTAGAGAGAGATACACCATGGGGTTAGAGAGCAATACACCGTGGGGTTAGAGAGCGATACAACGTGGGGTTAGAGATAGATACACCATGGGGTTAGAGGGAGATGAACCATGGGGTTAGGGGGAGATACACCATGGGGTTAGAGAGAGATACACCATGGGGTTAGGGGGAGATACACCATGTGGTTAGAGAGAGATACACCATGGGGTTCGAGAGAGATACACCATGGGGTTAGCGAGAGATACACCATGGGGTTAGAGGGAGATGCACCATGGGGTTAGAGAGAGATACACCATGGGTAAGAGAGAGAGATAGACCATGGGGTTAGAGAGAGATACACCATGGGGTAAGAGAGAGAGATACACCATGGGGTTAGAGAGAGATACACTATGGGGTTAGAGAGAGATACACCATGGGGTTAGAGAGAGATACACCATGGGGTGAGAGAGAGAGATACACCAAGGGGTCAGAGAGAGATACACCATGGGGTTAGGGAGAGATACACCATGGGGTTTGAGAGAGATACACCATGGGGTTAGAGAGAGATACACCGAGGGGTTAGAGAGAGATACACCGTGGGGTTAGTGAGCGATACACCATGTGGTTCGAGAGAGATACACCATGGGGTTAGAGAGAGATACACCATGGGGTTAGAAAGAGATACACCATGGGGTTTGAGAGAGATACACCATGGTGTTAGAGAGAGAGATACACCATGGGGTTAGAGAGAGATACACCATGTGGTTAGAGAGAGATACAACATGGGGTTAGAGAGAGATGCGCCATGGGGTTTGAGAGAGATACACCACGGGGTTAGAGAGGGAGATGCACCATGGGGTTAGAGAGAGATACACCATGGGGTTAGAGAGTGATACACCATGGGGTTAGAGTGAGATACACCATGAGGTTGGAGAGAGAGAAACACCGTGGGGTTAGAGAGAGATACACCGTGGGGTTAGAGAGAGATACACCATGGGGTTAAATAAAGATACACCATGGGGTTAGAGAGAGATACGCCATGGGGTTAGAGAGAGAGATACACCATGGGGTTAGACTGAGATACACCATGAGTTTGGAGAGAGAGATACACCGTGGGGTTAGAGAGAGATACACCGTGCGGTTAGAGAGAGATACACCATGGGGTTAGAGAGAGATACACCATGGAGTTAGAGGGACATACACCAAGGGGTTAGAGAGAGATATACAACACAGGGTTAGGGGGAGATACACAATTGGGTTTGCGGGAGATACACCATGGGGTTAGAGGCAGAAATACCATGGGGTTAGAGGGAGATATACCATGGGGTTAGAGAGCAATACACCGTGGGGTTAGAGAGCGATACAACGTGGGGTTAGAGAGAGATACACCATGGGGTTAGAGGGAGATGAACCATGGGGTTAGGGGGAGATAGAACCATGGGGTTAGAGAGAGATACACCATGGGGTTAGGGGGAGATACACCATGTGGTTAGAGAGAGATACACCATGGGGTTCGAGAGAGATACACCATGGGGTTAGCGAGAGATACACCATGGGGTTAGAGGGAGATGCACCATGGGGTTAGAGAGAGATACACCATGGGTAAGAGAGAGAGATAGACCATGGGGTTAGAGAGAGATACACCATGGGGTTAGAAAGAGATACACCATGGGGTAAGAGAGAGAGATACACCATGGGGTTACAGAGAGATACACCATGGGGTTAGAGAGAGATACACCATGGGGTTAGAGAGAGATACACCATGGAGTTAGAGAGAGAGATACACCATGGGGTTGGAGAGAGATACACCATGGAGTTAGAGAGAGATACACCATGGGGTTAGAGAGAGATACACTGTGGGGTTAGAGAGAGATACACCATGGAGTTAGAGGGACATACACCAAGGGATTAGAGAGAGATATACAACACAGGGTTAGGGGGAGATACACAATTGGGTTTGCGGGTGATACACCATGGGGTTAGAGGGAGAAATACCATGGGGTTAGAGGGAGATATACCATAGGTTAGAGAGTGAGATACACTATGGGGTTAGAGAGAGATACACCATGGGGTTAGAGAGCAATACACCGTGGGGTTAGAGAGCGATACAACGTGGGGTTAGAGAGAGATACACCATGGTGTCAGAGGGAGATGAACCATGGGGTTAGGGGGAGATAGAACCATGGGGTTAGAGAGAGATACACCATGGGGTTAGGGGGAGATACACCATGTGGTTAGAGAGAGATACACCATGGGGTTCGAGAGAGATACACCATGGGGTTAGCGAGAGATACACCATGGGGTTAGAGGGAGATGCACCATGGGGTTAGAGAGAGATACACCATGGGTAAGAGAGAGAGATAGACCATGGGGTTAGAGAGAGATACACCATGGGGTAAGAGAGAGAGATACACCATGGGGTGAGAGAGAGAGATACACCAAGGGGTCAGAGAGAGATACACCATGGGGTTAGGGAGAGATACACCATGGGGTTTGAGAGAGATACACCATGGGGTTAGAGAGAGATACACCATGGGGTTAGAGAGAGAGATACACCATGGGGTTAGAGAGAGAGATACACCATGGGGTTTGAGAGAGATACACCATGGGGTTAGAGAGAGATACACCATGGGGTTAGAGAGAGAGATACACCATAGGGTTGGAGAGAGATACACCATGGGGTTAGAGAGAGATACACCATGGGGTTAGAGAGAGAGATACACCATGGGGTTAGAGACAGAGATACACCATGGGGTTAGAGATAGATACACCATGGGGTTAGAGACAGATACACCATGGGGTTAGAGAGAGATACACCATGGGGTTAGAGAGAGATACACCATGGGGTTAGAGGGAGGTACACCATGGGGTTAGAGAGAGATACACCATGGGGTTTGAGAGAGATACACCATGGGGTTAGAGAGAGATACACTGTGGGGTTAGAGAGAGATATACCATGGAGTTAGAGGGACATACACCAAGGGATTAGAGAGAGATATGCAACACAGGGTTAGGGGGAGATACACAATTGGGTTTGCGGGTGATACACCATGGGGTTAGAGGGAGAAATACCATGGGGTTAGAGGGAGATATACCATAGGTTAGAGAGTGAGATACACTATGGGGTTAGAGAGAGATACACCATGGGGTTAGAGAGCAATACACCGTGGGGTTAGAGAGCGATACAACGTGGGGTTAGAGAGAGATACACCATGGGGTTAGGGGGAGATACACCATGTGGTTAGAGAGAGATACACCATGGGGTTCGAGAGAGATACACCATGGGGTTAGCGAGAGATACACCATGGGGTTAGAGGGAGATGCACCATGGGGTTAGAGAGAGATACACCATGGGTAAGAGAGAGAGATAGACCATGGGGTTAGAGAGAGATACACCATGGGGTTTGAGAGAGATACACCATGGGGTGAGAGAGAGAGATACACCAAGGGGTCAGAGAGAGATACACCATGGGGTTAGGGAGAGATACACCATGGGGTTTGAGAGAGATACACCATGGGGTTAGAGAGAGATACACCATGGGGTTAGAGAGAGAGATACACCATGGGGTTAGAGAGAGAGATACACCATGGGGTTAGAGAGAGATACACCATGGGGTTAGAGAGAGATACACCATGGGGTTAGAGAGAGAGATACACCATAGGGTTGGAGAGAGATACACCATGGGGTTAGAGAGAGATACACCATGGGGTTAGAGAGAGAGATACACCATGGGGTTAGAGACAGAGATACACCATGGGGTTAGAGAGAGATACACCATGGGGTTAGAGACAGATACACCATGGGGTTAGAGAGAGATACACCATGGGGTTAGAGAGAGATACACCATGGGGTTAGAGGGAGGTACACCATGGGGTTAGAGAGAGATACACCATGGGGTTTGAGAGAGATACACCATGGGGTTAGAGAGAGAGATACACCATGGGGTTAGAGAGAGAGATACACCATGGGGTTAGAGAGAGAGATACACCATGGGGTTAGAGACAGATACACCATGGGGTAGAGAGAGATGCACCATGGAGTTAGAGAGAGATGCACCATGGGGTTAGAGAGATAGATACACCATGGGGTTAGAGAGAGATACACCATGGGGTTAGAGTGAGATACACCGTGGGGTTAGAGAGAGATGCACCATGGAGTTAGAGAGAGATACACCATGGGGTTAGAGAGAGATACACTGTGGGGTTAGAGAGAGATACACCATGGGGTTAGAGAGAGATACACCATGGGGTTAGCCAGAGATACACCATGTGGTTAGAGAGAGAGATACACCTTGGGGTTAGAGAGAGAGATACACCATGGGGTTGGAGAGAGATACACCATGGAGTTAGAGAGAGAGATACACCATGGGGTTAGAGAGAGATACACCATGGGGTTAGAGAGAGAGATACACCATGGGGTTAGAGAGAGAGAGATACACCATGGGGTTAGATAGAGAGATACACCATGGGGTTAGAGAGAGAGATACACCATGGGGTTAGAGAGAGAGAGATACACCATGGGGTTAGAGAGCGATACACCATGTGGTTAGAGAGAGATACACCATGGGGTTAGAGAGCGATACACCATGGGGTTAGAGAGAGATACACCATGAGGTTAGAGAGAGATACACCATGGGGTTAGAGAGAGAGATACACCATGGGGTTAGAGAGAGATACACCATGGGGTTAGAGAGCGATACACCATGGGGTTAGAGAGAGATACTCCATGGGGTTAGAGAGAGATACACCATGGGGTTAGAGAGAGAGATGCACCATGGGGTGAGAGAGAGATACACCATGGGGTTAGAGAGAGATACACCATGGTCTTAGGGGGAGATACACCATGGGGTTAGAGAGAGATACACCATGGGGTTAGAGACAGATACACCATGGGGTTAGAGAGAGATACACCATGGGGTTAGAGAGAGATACACCATGGGGTTAGAGAGAGAAATACACCATGGGGTTAGACAGAGATACACCATGGGGTTAGAGAGCGATACACCATGGGGTTAGAGACAGATACACCATAGGGCTAGAGAGAGAGATACACCATGGGGATAGAGAGAGATACTATATGGTGTTAGAGAGAGATACACCATGGGGTTAGAGAGAGAGATACACCATGGGGTTAAGAGAGAGAGAGATCCACCATGGGGTTAGAGAGAGATACACCATGGGGTTAGAGACAGATACACCATAGGGCTAGAGAGAGATACTCCATGGGGATAGAGAGAGATACTATATGGTGTTAGAGAGAGATACACCATGGGGTTAGAGAGAGAGATACACCATGGGGTTAAGAGAGAGAGAGATCCACCATGGGGTTAGAGAGAGATACACCATGGGGTTAGAGAGAGAGATACACCGTGGGGTTAGAGAGAGATACACCATGGAGTTAGAGAGAGATGCACCGTGGGGTTAGGGGGAGATAAACCATGGGGTTCGAGAGATACACCATGGGGTTGGAGAGAGATACACCATGGGGTTAGAGAGAGATACACCATGGGGTTTAGAGAGAGATACACCATGGGGTTAGAGAGAGATACACCATGGGGTTAGAGAGAGATACACCATGGGGTTAGAGACAGATACACCATGGGGTTAGAGAGAGATACACCATGGGGTTAGAGGGAGGTACACCATGGGGTTAGAGAGAGATACACCATGGGGTTTGAGAGAGATACACCATGGGGTTAGAGAGAGAGATACACCATGGGGTTAGAGAGAGAGATACACCATGGGGTTAGAGAGAGAGATACACCATGGGGTTAGAGACAGATACACCATGGGGTAAGAGAGAGATACACCATGGGGTGAGAGAGAGAGATACACCATGGGGTTAGAGAGAGATACACCATGGGGTTAGAGAGAGAGAGATACACCGTGGGGTTAGAGAGAGAGATACACCATGGGGTTAGAGAGAGATACACCATGGGGTTAGAGAGAGAGATACACCATGGGGTTAGAGAGAGAGATACACCATGGGGTTAGAGAGAGATACACCATGGGGTTAGAGAGAGATACACCATGGGGTTAGCCAGAGATACACCATGGGGTTAGAGAGAGAGATACACCATGGGGTTAGAGAGAGAGATACACCATGGGGTTGGAGAGAGATACACCATGGAGTTAGAGAGAGAGATACACCATGGGGTTAGAGAGAGATACACCATGGGGTTAGAGAGAGAGATACACCATGGGGTTAGAGAGAGAGAGATACACCATGGGGTTAGATAGAGAGATACACCATGGGGTTAGAGAGAGAGATACACCATGGGGTTAGAGAGAGATACACCATGGGGTTAGAGAGAGATACACCATGGGGTTAGAGAGAGAGAGAGATACACCATGGGGTTAGAGAGAGAGAGAGATACACCATGGGGTTAGAGAGAGAGATACACCATGGGGTTAGAGAGAGAGATACACCATGGGGTTAGAGAGAGAGAGATACACCATGGGGTTAGAGAGAGATACACCATGGGGTTAGAGAGAGATACACCATGGGGTTAGAGAGAGATACACCATGGGGTTAGAGAGAGAAATACACCATGGGGTTTGACAGAGATACACCATGGGGTTAGAGAGCGATACACCATGGGGTTAGAGACAGATACACCATAGGGTTAGAGAGAGATACTCCATGGGGATAGAGAGAGATACACCATGGGGTTAGAGAGAGATACACCATGGGGTTAGAGAGAGAGATACACCATGGGGTTAAGAGAGAGAGAGATCCACCATGGGGTTAGAGAGAGATACACCATGGGGTTCGAGAGAGAGATACACCATGGGGTTAGAGAGAGAGACACCATGGAGTTAGAGAGAGATGCACCGTGGGGTTAGGGGGAGATAAACCATGGGGTTCGAGAGATACACCATGGGGTTGGAGAGAGATACACCATGGGGTTAGAGAGAGATACACCATGGGGTTTAGAGAGAGATACACCATGGGGTTAGAGAGAGATACACTGTGGGGTTAGAGAGAGATACACCATGGAGTTAGTGGGACATACACCAAGGGGTTAGAGAGAGATATACAACACAGGGTTAGGGGGAGATAAACCATGGGGTTCGAGAGATACACCATGGGGTTGGAGAGAGATACACCATGGGGTCAGAGAGAGATACACCATGGGGTTCGACAGAGAGAGATACACCATGGGGTTAGAGAGAGATACACCATGGGGTTAGAGAGAGATACACCGTGGGGTTAGAGAGAGATGCACCATGGAGTTAGAGAGAGATGCACCATGGGGTTAGAGAGAGATACACCATGGAGTTAGAGAGAGAGATACACCATGGGGTTGGAGAGAGATACACCATGGAGTTAGAGAGAGATACACCATGGGGTTAGAGAGAGATACACTGTGGGGTTAGAGAGAGATACACCATGGAGTTAGTGGGACATACACCAAGGGGTTAGAGAGAGATATACAACACAGGGTTAGGGGGAGATACACAATTGGGTTTGCGGGTGATACACCATGGGGTTAGAGGGAGAAATACCATGGGGTTAGAGGGAGATATACCATGGGTTAGAGAGTGAGATACACTATGGGGTTAGAGAGAGATACACCATGGGGTTAGAGAGCGATACAACGTGGGGTTAGAGATAGATACACCATGGGGTTAGAGGGAGATGAACCATGGCGTTAGGGGGAGATACACCATGGGGTTAGAGAGAGATACACCATGGGGTTAGGGGGAGATACGCCATGTGGTTAGAGAGAGATACACCATGGGGTTAGAGAGAGATACACCATGGGGTTAGAGAGAGGTACACCATGGGGTTAGAGAGAGAGATACACCATGGGGTTAGAGAGAGAGATACACCATGGGGTTGGAGAGAGATACACCATGGAGTTAGAGAGAGAGATACACCATGGGGTTAGAGAGAGATACACCATGGGGTTAGAGAGAGAGATACACCATGGGGTTAGAGAGAGAGAGATACACCATGGGGTTAGAGAGAGAGAGATACACCATGGGGTTAGAGAGAGATACACCATGGGGTTAGAGAGAGATACTCCATGGGGTTAGAGAGAGATACACCATGGGGTTAGAGAGAGAGATACACCATGGGCTTAGGGGGAGATACACCATGGGGTTAGAGAGAGATACACCATGGGGTTAGAGACAGATACACCATGGGGTTAGAGAGAGATACACCATGGGGTTAGAGAGAGATACACCATGGGGTTAGAGAGAGAAATACACCATGGGGTTTGACAGAGATACACCATGGGGTTAGAGACAGATACACCATAGGGTTAGAGAGAGATACTCCATGGGGATAGAGAGAGATACACCATGGGGTTAGAGAGAGATACACCATGGGGTTAGAGAGAGAGATACACCATGGGGTTAAGAGAGAGAGAGATCTACCATGGGGTTAGAGAGAGATACACCATGGGGTTCGAGAGAGAGATACACCATGGGGTTAGAGAGAGATACACCATGGAGTTAGAGAGAGATGCACCGTGGGGTTAGGGGGAGATAAACCATGGGGTTCGAGAGATACACCATGGGGTCGGAGAGAGATACACCATGGGGTTAGAGAGAGATACACCATGGGGTTTAGAGAGAGATACACCATGGGGTTAGAGAGAGATACACCATGTGGTTAGAGAGAGAGATACACCATGGGGTTAGAGAGAGAGATACACCATGGGGTTAGAGAGAGATACAGCATGGGGTTAGAGAGAGATACACCATGGGGTTAGAGAGATACACCATGGGGTTAGAGAGAGATGCACCGTGGGGTTAGGGGGAGATAAACCATGAGGTTCGAGAGATACACCATGGGGTTGGAGAGAGATACACCATGGGGTCAGAGAGAGATACACCATGGGGTTCGACAGAGAGAGATACACCATGGGGTTAGAGAGAGATACACCATGGGGTTAGAGAGAGATACACCGTGGGGTTAGAGAGAGATGCACCATGGAGTTAGAGAGAGATGCACCATGGGGTTAGAGAGAGATACACCATGGAGTTAGAGAGAGAGATACACCATGGGGTTGGAGAGAGATACACCATGGAGTTAGAGGGACATACACCAAGGGGTTAGAGAGAGATATACAACACAGGGTTAGGGGGAGATACACAATTGGGTTTGCGGGTGATACACCATGGGGTTTGAGGGAGAAATACCATGGGGTTAGAGGGAGATATACCATGGGTTAGAGAGTGAGATACACGATGGGGTTAGAGAGAGATACACCATGGGGTTAGAGAGCAATACACCGTGGGGTTAGAGAGCGATACAACGTGGGGTTAGAGATAGATACACCATGGGGTTAGAGGGAGATGAACCATGGGGTTAGGGGGAGATACACCATGGGGTTAGAGAGAGATACACCATGGGGTTAGGGGGAGATACACCATGTGGTTAGAGAGAGATACACCATGGGGTTCGAGAGAGATACACCATGGGGTTAGCGAGAGATACACCATGGGGTTAGAGGGAGATGCACCATGGGGTTAGAGAGAGATACACCATGGGTAAGAGAGAGAGATAGACCATGGGGTTAGAGAGAGATACACCATGGGGTAAGAGAGAGAGATACACCATGGGGTTAGAGAGAGATACACTATGGGGTTAGAGAGAGATACACCATGGGGTTAGAGAGAGATACACCATGGGGTGAGAGAGAGAGATACACCAAGGGGTCAGAGAGAGATACACCATGGGGTTAGGGAGAGATACACCATGGGGTTTGAGAGAGATACACCATGGGGTTAGAGAGAGATACACCGAGGGGTTAGAGAGAGATACACCGTGGGGTTAGTGAGCGATACACCATGTGGTTCGAGAGAGATACACCATGGGGTTAGAGAGAGATACACCATGGGGTTAGAAAGAGATACACCATGGGGTTTGAGAGAGATACACCATGGTGTTAGAGAGAGAGATACACCATGGGGTTAGAGAGAGATACACCATGTGGTTAGAGAGAGATACAACATGGGGTTAGAGAGAGATGCGCCATGGGGTTTGAGAGAGATACACCACGGGGTTAGAGAGGGAGATGCACCATGGGGTTAGAGAGAGATACACCATGTGGTTAGAGAGAGAGATACACCATGGGGTTAGAGAGAGAGATACACCATGGGGTTAGAGAGAGATACAGCATGGGGTTAGAGAGAGATACACCATGGGGTTAGAGAGATACACCATGGGGTTAGAGAGAGATGCACCGTGGGGTTAGGGGGAGATAAACCATGAGGTTCGAGAGATACACCATGGGGTTGGAGAGAGATACACCATGGGGTCAGAGAGAGATACACCATGGGGTTCGACAGAGAGAGATACACCATGGGGTTAGAGAGAGATACACCATGGGGTTAGAGAGAGATACACCGTGGGGTTAGAGAGAGATGCACCATGGAGTTAGAGAGAGATGCACCATGGGGTTAGAGAGAGATACACCATGGAGTTAGAGAGAGAGATACACCATGGGGTTGGAGAGAGATACACCATGGAGTTAGAGGGACATACACCAAGGGGTTAGAGAGAGATATACAACACAGGGTTAGGGGGAGATACACAATTGGGTTTGCGGGTGATACACCATGGGGTTTGAGGGAGAAATACCATGGGGTTAGAGGGAGATATACCATGGGTTAGAGAGTGAGATACACGATGGGGTTAGAGAGAGATACACCATGGGGTTAGAGAGCAATACACCGTGGGGTTAGAGAGCGATACAACGTGGGGTTAGAGATAGATACACCATGGGGTTAGAGGGAGATGAACCATGGGGTTAGGGGGAGATACACCATGGGGTTAGAGAGAGATACACCATGGGGTTAGGGGGAGATACACCATGTGGTTAGAGAGAGATACACCATGGGGTTCGAGAGAGATACACCATGGGGTTAGCGAGAGATACACCATGGGGTTAGAGGGAGATGCACCATGGGGTTAGAGAGAGATACACCATGGGTAAGAGAGAGAGATAGACCATGGGGTTAGAGAGAGATACACCATGGGGTAAGAGAGAGAGATACACCATGGGGTTAGAGAGAGATACACTATGGGGTTAGAGAGAGATACACCATGGGGTTAGAGAGAGATACACCATGGGGTGAGAGAGAGAGATACACCAAGGGGTCAGAGAGAGATACACCATGGGGTTAGGGAGAGATACACCATGGGGTTTGAGAGAGATACACCATGGGGTTAGAGAGAGATACACCGAGGGGTTAGAGAGAGATACACCGTGGGGTTAGTGAGCGATACACCATGTGGTTCGAGAGAGATACACCATGGGGTTAGAGAGAGATACACCATGGGGTTAGAAAGAGATACACCATGGGGTTTGAGAGAGATACACCATGGTGTTAGAGAGAGAGATACACCATGGGGTTAGAGAGAGATACACCATGTGGTTAGAGAGAGATACAACATGGGGTTAGAGAGAGATGCGCCATGGGGTTTGAGAGAGATACACCACGGGGTTAGAGAGGGAGATGCACCATGGGGTTAGAGAGAGATACACCATGGGGTTAGAGAGTGATACACCATGGGGTTAGAGTGAGATACACCATGAGGTTGGAGAGAGAGAAACACCGTGGGGTTAGAGAGAGATACACCGTGGGGTTAGAGAGAGATACACCATGGGGTTAAATAAAGATACACCATGGGGTTAGAGAGAGATACGCCATGGGGTTAGAGAGAGAGATACACCATGGGGTTAGACTGAGATACACCATGAGTTTGGAGAGAGAGATACACCGTGGGGTTAGAGAGAGATACACCGTGCGGTTAGAGAGAGATACACCATGGGGTTAGAGAGAGATACACCATGGAGTTAGAGGGACATACACCAAGGGGTTAGAGAGAGATATACAACACAGGGTTAGGGGGAGATACACAATTGGGTTTGCGGGAGATACACCATGGGGTTAGAGGCAGAAATACCATGGGGTTAGAGGGAGATATACCATGGGGTTAGAGAGCAATACACCGTGGGGTTAGAGAGCGATACAACGTGGGGTTAGAGAGAGATACACCATGGGGTTAGAGGGAGATGAACCATGGGGTTAGGGGGAGATAGAACCATGGGGTTAGAGAGAGATACACCATGGGGTTAGGGGGAGATACACCATGTGGTTAGAGAGAGATACACCATGGGGTTCGAGAGAGATACACCATGGGGTTAGCGAGAGATACACCATGGGGTTAGAGGGAGATGCACCATGGGGTTAGAGAGAGATACACCATGGGTAAGAGAGAGAGATAGACCATGGGGTTAGAGAGAGATACACCATGGGGTTAGAAAGAGATACACCATGGGGTAAGAGAGAGAGATACACCATGGGGTTACAGAGAGATACACCATGGGGTTAGAGAGAGATACACCATGGGGTTAGAGAGAGATACACCATGGAGTTAGAGAGAGAGATACACCATGGGGTTGGAGAGAGATACACCATGGAGTTAGAGAGAGATACACCATGGGGTTAGAGAGAGATACACTGTGGGGTTAGAGAGAGATACACCATGGAGTTAGAGGGACATACACCAAGGGATTAGAGAGAGATATACAACACAGGGTTAGGGGGAGATACACAATTGGGTTTGCGGGTGATACACCATGGGGTTAGAGGGAGAAATACCATGGGGTTAGAGGGAGATATACCATAGGTTAGAGAGTGAGATACACTATGGGGTTAGAGAGAGATACACCATGGGGTTAGAGAGCAATACACCGTGGGGTTAGAGAGCGATACAACGTGGGGTTAGAGAGAGATACACCATGGTGTCAGAGGGAGATGAACCATGGGGTTAGGGGGAGATAGAACCATGGGGTTAGAGAGAGATACACCATGGGGTTAGGGGGAGATACACCATGTGGTTAGAGAGAGATACACCATGGGGTTCGAGAGAGATACACCATGGGGTTAGCGAGAGATACACCATGGGGTTAGAGGGAGATGCACCATGGGGTTAGAGAGAGATACACCATGGGTAAGAGAGAGAGATAGACCATGGGGTTAGAGAGAGATACACCATGGGGTAAGAGAGAGAGATACACCATGGGGTGAGAGAGAGAGATACACCAAGGGGTCAGAGAGAGATACACCATGGGGTTAGGGAGAGATACACCATGGGGTTTGAGAGAGATACACCATGGGGTTAGAGAGAGATACACCATGGGGTTAGAGAGAGAGATACACCATGGGGTTAGAGAGAGAGATACACCATGGGGTTTGAGAGAGATACACCATGGGGTTAGAGAGAGATACACCATGGGGTTAGAGAGAGAGATACACCATAGGGTTGGAGAGAGATACACCATGGGGTTAGAGAGAGATACACCATGGGGTTAGAGAGAGAGATACACCATGGGGTTAGAGACAGAGATACACCATGGGGTTAGAGATAGATACACCATGGGGTTAGAGACAGATACACCATGGGGTTAGAGAGAGATACACCATGGGGTTAGAGAGAGATACACCATGGGGTTAGAGGGAGGTACACCATGGGGTTAGAGAGAGATACACCATGGGGTTTGAGAGAGATACACCATGGGGTTAGAGAGAGATACACTGTGGGGTTAGAGAGAGATATACCATGGAGTTAGAGGGACATACACCAAGGGATTAGAGAGAGATATGCAACACAGGGTTAGGGGGAGATACACAATTGGGTTTGCGGGTGATACACCATGGGGTTAGAGGGAGAAATACCATGGGGTTAGAGGGAGATATACCATAGGTTAGAGAGTGAGATACACTATGGGGTTAGAGAGAGATACACCATGGGGTTAGAGAGCAATACACCGTGGGGTTAGAGAGCGATACAACGTGGGGTTAGAGAGAGATACACCATGGGGTTAGGGGGAGATACACCATGTGGTTAGAGAGAGATACACCATGGGGTTCGAGAGAGATACACCATGGGGTTAGCGAGAGATACACCATGGGGTTAGAGGGAGATGCACCATGGGGTTAGAGAGAGATACACCATGGGTAAGAGAGAGAGATAGACCATGGGGTTAGAGAGAGATACACCATGGGGTTTGAGAGAGATACACCATGGGGTGAGAGAGAGAGATACACCAAGGGGTCAGAGAGAGATACACCATGGGGTTAGGGAGAGATACACCATGGGGTTTGAGAGAGATACACCATGGGGTTAGAGAGAGATACACCATGGGGTTAGAGAGAGAGATACACCATGGGGTTAGAGAGAGAGATACACCATGGGGTTAGAGAGAGATACACCATGGGGTTAGAGAGAGATACACCATGGGGTTAGAGAGAGAGATACACCATAGGGTTGGAGAGAGATACACCATGGGGTTAGAGAGAGATACACCATGGGGTTAGAGAGAGAGATACACCATGGGGTTAGAGACAGAGATACACCATGGGGTTAGAGAGAGATACACCATGGGGTTAGAGACAGATACACCATGGGGTTAGAGAGAGATACACCATGGGGTTAGAGAGAGATACACCATGGGGTTAGAGGGAGGTACACCATGGGGTTAGAGAGAGATACACCATGGGGTTTGAGAGAGATACACCATGGGGTTAGAGAGAGAGATACACCATGGGGTTAGAGAGAGAGATACACCATGGGGTTAGAGAGAGAGATACACCATGGGGTTAGAGACAGATACACCATGGGGTAGAGAGAGATGCACCATGGAGTTAGAGAGAGATGCACCATGGGGTTAGAGAGATAGATACACCATGGGGTTAGAGAGAGATACACCATGGGGTTAGAGTGAGATACACCGTGGGGTTAGAGAGAGATGCACCATGGAGTTAGAGAGAGATACACCATGGGGTTAGAGAGAGATACACTGTGGGGTTAGAGAGAGATACACCATGGGGTTAGAGAGAGATACACCATGGGGTTAGCCAGAGATACACCATGGGGTTAGAGAGAGAGATACACCTTGGGGTTAGAGAGAGAGATACACCATGGGGTTGGAGAGAGATACACCATGGAGTTAGAGAGAGAGATACACCATGGGGTTAGAGAGAGATACACCATGGGGTTAGAGAGAGAGATACACCATGGGGTTAGAGAGAGAGAGATACACCATGGGGTTAGATAGAGAGATACACCATGGGGTTAGAGAGAGAGATACACCATGGGGTTAGAGAGAGAGAGATACACCATGGGGTTAGAGAGCGATACACCATGTGGTTAGAGAGAGATACACCATGGGGTTAGAGAGCGATACACCATGGGGTTAGAGAGAGATACACCATGAGGTTAGAGAGAGATACACCATGGGGTTAGAGAGAGAGATACACCATGGGGTTAGAGAGAGATACACCATGGGGTTAGAGAGCGATACACCATGGGGTTAGAGAGAGATACTCCATGGGGTTAGAGAGAGATACACCATGGGGTTAGAGAGAGAGATGCACCATGGGGTGAGAGAGAGATACACCATGGGGTTAGAGAGAGATACACCATGGTCTTAGGGGGAGATACACCATGGGGTTAGAGAGAGATACACCATGGGGTTAGAGACAGATACACCATGGGGTTAGAGAGAGATACACCATGGGGTTAGAGAGAGATACACCATGGGGTTAGAGAGAGAAATACACCATGGGGTTAGACAGAGATACACCATGGGGTTAGAGAGCGATACACCATGGGGTTAGAGACAGATACACCATAGGGCTAGAGAGAGAGATACACCATGGGGATAGAGAGAGATACTATATGGTGTTAGAGAGAGATACACCATGGGGTTAGAGAGAGAGATACACCATGGGGTTAAGAGAGAGAGAGATCCACCATGGGGTTAGAGAGAGATACACCATGGGGTTAGAGACAGATACACCATAGGGCTAGAGAGAGATACTCCATGGGGATAGAGAGAGATACTATATGGTGTTAGAGAGAGATACACCATGGGGTTAGAGAGAGAGATACACCATGGGGTTAAGAGAGAGAGAGATCCACCATGGGGTTAGAGAGAGATACACCATGGGGTTAGAGAGAGAGATACACCGTGGGGTTAGAGAGAGATACACCATGGAGTTAGAGAGAGATGCACCGTGGGGTTAGGGGGAGATAAACCATGGGGTTCGAGAGATACACCATGGGGTTGGAGAGAGATACACCATGGGGTTAGAGAGAGATACACCATGGGGTTTAGAGAGAGATACACCATGGGGTTAGAGAGAGATACACCATGGGGTTAGAGAGAGATACACCATGGGGTTAGAGACAGATACACCATGGGGTTAGAGAGAGATACACCATGGGGTTAGAGGGAGGTACACCATGGGGTTAGAGAGAGATACACCATGGGGTTTGAGAGAGATACACCATGGGGTTAGAGAGAGAGATACACCATGGGGTTAGAGAGAGAGATACACCATGGGGTTAGAGAGAGAGATACACCATGGGGTTAGAGACAGATACACCATGGGGTAAGAGAGAGATACACCATGGGGTGAGAGAGAGAGATACACCATGGGGTTAGAGAGAGATACACCATGGGGTTAGAGAGAGAGAGATACACCGTGGGGTTAGAGAGAGAGATACACCATGGGGTTAGAGAGAGATACACCATGGGGTTAGAGAGAGAGATACACCATGGGGTTAGAGAGAGAGATACACCATGGGGTTAGAGAGAGATACACCATGGGGTTAGAGAGAGATACACCATGGGGTTAGCCAGAGATACACCATGGGGTTAGAGAGAGAGATACACCATGGGGTTAGAGAGAGAGATACACCATGGGGTTGGAGAGAGATACACCATGGAGTTAGAGAGAGAGATACACCATGGGGTTAGAGAGAGATACACCATGGGGTTAGAGAGAGAGATACACCATGGGGTTAGAGAGAGAGAGATACACCATGGGGTTAGATAGAGAGATACACCATGGGGTTAGAGAGAGAGATACACCATGGGGTTAGAGAGAGATACACCATGGGGTTAGAGAGAGATACACCATGGGGTTAGAGAGAGAGAGAGATACACCATGGGGTTAGAGAGAGAGAGAGATACACCATGGGGTTAGAGAGAGAGATACACCATGGGGTTAGAGAGAGATACACCATGGGGTTAGAGAGAGATACACCATGGGGTTAGAGAGAGAGAGAGATACACCATGGGGTGAGAGAGAGAGAGAGATACACCATGGGGTTAGAGAGCGATACACCATGTGGTTAGAGAGAGATACACCATGGGGTTAGAGAGCGATACACCATGGGGTTAGAGAGAGATACACCATGAGGTTAGAGAGAGATACACCATGGGGTTAGAGAGAGAGATACACCATGGGGTTAGAGAGAGATACACCATGGGTTTAGAGAGCGATACACCATGGGGTTAGAGAGAGATACTCCATGGGGTTAGAGAGAGATACACCATGGGGTTAGAGAGAGAGATACACCATGGGGTGAGGGAGAGATACACCATGGGGTTAGAGAGAGATACACCATGGGCTTAGGGGGAGATACACCATGGGGTTAGAGAGAGATACACCATGGGGTTAGAGACAGATACACCATGGGGTTAGAGAGAGATACACCATGGGGTTAGAGAGAGATACACCATGGGGTTAGAGAGAGAAATACACCATGGGGTTAGACTGAGATACACCATGGGGTTAGAGAGCGATACACCATGTGGTTAGAGACAGATACACCATAGGGTTAGAGAGAGAGACTCCATGGGGATAGAGAGAGATACACCATGGGGTTAGAGAGAGATACACCATGGGGTTAGAGAGAGAGATACACCATGGGGTTAAGAGAGAGAGAGATCCACCATGGGGTTAGAGAGAGATACACCATGGGGTTCGAGAGAGAGATACACCATGGGGTTAGAGAGAGATACACCATGGAGTTAGAGAGAGATGCACCGTGGGGTTAGGCGGAGATAAACCATGGGGTTCGAGAGATACACCATGGGGTTGGAGAGAGATACACCATGGGGTTAGAGAGAGATACACCATGGGGTTTAGAGAGAGATACACCATGGGGTTCGAGAGAGATACACCATGGGGTTAGAGAGAGAGATACACCATGGGGTTAGAGAGAGAGATACACCATGGGGTTA
This sequence comes from Chiloscyllium punctatum, assembly GCF_047496795.1. Lineage (NCBI taxonomy): Eukaryota > Metazoa > Chordata > Chondrichthyes > Orectolobiformes > Hemiscylliidae > Chiloscyllium > Chiloscyllium punctatum. Next base: position 41,718 of record NW_027310054.1, read on the forward strand.
GAGAGAGATACAGCATGGGGTTAGAGAGAGATACACCATGGGGTTAGAGAGATACACCAAGGGGTTAGAGAGAGATGCACCGTGGGGTTAGGGGGAGATAAACTATGGGGTTCGAGAGATACACCATGGGTTTGCAGAGAGATACACCATGGGGTCAGAGAGAGATACACCATGGGGTTCGACAGAGAGAGATACACCATGGGGTTAGAGAGAGATACACCATGGGGTTAGAGAGAGATACACCGTGGGGTTAGAGAGAGATGCACCATGGAGTTAGAGAGAGATGCACCATGGGGTTAGAGAGAGATACACCATGGAGTTAGAGAGAGAGATACACCATGGGGTTGGAGAGAGATACACCATGGAGTTAGAGAGAGATACACCATGGGGTTAGAGAGAGATACACTGTGGGGTTAGAGAGAGATACACCATGGAGTTAGAGCGACATACACCAAGGGGTTAGAGAGAGATATACAACACAGGGTTAGGGGGAGATACACAATTGGGTTTGCGGGTGATACACCATGGGGTTAGAGGGTGAAATACCATGGGTTAGAGAGTGAGATACACTATGGGGTAAGAGAGAGATACACCATGGGGTTAGAGAGCAATACACCGTGGGGTTAGAGAGCGATACAACGTGGGGTTAGAGATAGATACACCATGGGGTTAGAGGGAGATGAACCATGGGGTTAGGGGGAGATACACCATGGGGTTAGCAAGAGATACACCATGGGGTTAGAGGGAGATGCACCATGGGGTTAGAGAGAGATACACCATGGGTAAGAGAGAGAGATAGACCATGGGGTTAGAGAGAGATACACCATGGGGTAAGAGAGAGAGATACACCATGGGGTTAGAGAGAGATACACCATGGGGTTAGAGAGAGATACACCATGGGGTTAGAGAGAGATACACCATGGGGTGAGAGAGAGAGATACACCAAGGGGTCAGAGAGAGATACACCATGGGGTTAGGGAGAGATACACCATGGGGTTTGAGAGAGATACACCATGGGGTTAGAGAGAGATACACCGAGGGGTTAGAGAGAGATACACCGTGGGGTTAGTGAGCGATACACCATGTGGTTCGAGAGAGATACACCATGGGGTTAGAGAGAGAGATACACCATGGGGTTAGAGAGAGATACACCATGTGGTTAGAGAGAGATACAACATGGGGTTAGAGAGAGATGCGCCATGGGGTTTGAGAGAGATACACCTCGAGGTTAGAGAGAGAGATGCACCATGGGGTTAGAGAGAGATACACCATGGGGTTAGAGAGAGATACACCATGGGGTTAGAGTGAGATACACCATGAGGTTGGAGGGAGAGAAACACCGTGGGGTTAGAGAGAGATACACCGTGGGGTTAGAGAGAGATACACCATGGGGTTAAATAAAGATACACCATGGGGTTAGAGAGAGATACGCCATGGGGTTAGAGAGAGAGATACACCATGGGGTTAGAGTGAGATACACCATGAGTTTGGAGAGAGAGATACACCGTGGGGTTAGAGAGAGATACACCGTGCGGTTAGAGAGAGATACACCATGGGGTGAGAGAGAGATACACCATGGGGTTAGAGAGAGATACACCATGGGGTTAGAGAGCGATACACCTTGGGGTTCGAGAGAGATACACCGTGGGGTTAGAGAGAGAGATACACCGTGGGGTTAGCGAGAGATACACCATGGGGTTAGAGAGCGATACACCTTGGGGTTAGAGAGAGATACACCATGGGGTTAGAGAGAGAGATACACTATGGGTTTAGAGAGAGATACACAATGGGGTTAGAGAGAGATACACCATGGGGTTCGAGAGAGATAAACCATGGGGTTAAAGAGAGATACACCATGGGGTTAGAGAGAGATAGACCATGGGTTTAGAGAGAGATACACCATGGAGTTAGAGAGAGATACACCATGGCGTTAGAGACAGAGATACACCATGGGTTTAGAGAGAGATACACCATGTGGTTAGAGAGAGATACACCATGGGGTTAGAGAGAGAGATACACCATTGGGATAGAGAGAGATACACCATGGGTAAGAGAGAGATACACTATGGGGTTAGAGAGATACACCATGGGGTTAGAGAGAGATACAACATGGGGTTAGTGAGAGATACACCATGGTGTTAGAGAGAGATACAACATGGGATTAGAGAGAGATACACTATGGGGTTAGAGAGATACACCATGGGGTTAGAGAGAGAGATACACCATGGGATTAGAGAGAGATACACCATGGGGTTAGAGAGAGATGCACCGTGGGGTTAGGCGGAGATAAACCATGGGGTTCGAGAGATACACCATGGGGTTGGAGAGAGATACACCATGGGGTTAGAGAGAGATAAACAATGGGGTTTAGAGAGAGATACACCATGGGGTTAGAGAGAGATACACCATGGGGTTAGAGAGAGAGATACACCATGGGGTTAGAGAGAGAGTTACACCATGGGGTTAGAGAGAGATACACCATGGGGTTAGAGAGAGATACAGCATGGGGTTAGAGAGAGATACACCATGGGGTTAGAGAGATACACCATGGGGTTAGAGAGAGATGCACCGTGGGGTTAGGGGGAGATAAACCATGGGGTTCGAGAGATACACCATGGGGTTGGAGAGAGATACACCATGGGGTCAGAGAGAGATACACCATGGGGTTCGACAGAGAGAGATACACCATGGGGTTAGAGAGAGATACACCATGGAGTTAGAGAGAGATACACCGTGGGGTTAGAGAGAGATGCACCATGGAGTTAGAGAGAGATGCACCATGGGGTTAGAGAGAGATACACCATGGAGTTAGAGAGAGAGATACACCATGGGGTTGGAGAGAGATACACCATGGAGTTAGAGAGAGATACACCATGGGGTTAGAGAGAGATACACTGTGGGGTTAGAGAGAGATACACCATGGAGTTAGAGGGACATACACCAAGGGGTTAGAGAGAGATATACAACACAGGGTTAGGGGGAGATACACAATTGGGTTTGCGGGAGATACACCATGGGGTTAGAGGGAGAAATACCATGGGGTTAGAGGGAGATATACCATGGGTTAGAGAGTGAGATACACTATGGGGTTAGAGAGAGATACACCATGGGGTTAGAGAGCAATACACCGTGGGGTTAGAGAGCGATACAACGTGGGGTTAGAGAGAGATACACCATGGGGTTAGAGGGAGATGAACCATGGGGTTAGGGGGAGATACACCATGGGGTTAGAGAGAGATACACCATGGGGTTAGGGGGAGATACACCATGTGGTTAGAGAGAGATACACCATGGGGTTCGAGAGAGATACACCATGGGGTTAGCGAGAGATACACCATGGGGTTAGAGGGAGATGCACCATGGGGTTAGAGAGAGATACACCATGGGTAAGAGAGAGAGATAGACCATGGGGTTAGAGAGAGATAAACCATTGGGTTAGAAAGAGATACACCATGGGGTAAGAGAGAGAGATACACCATGGGGTTAGAGAGAGATACACCATGGGGTTAGAGAGAGATACACCATGGGGTTAGAGAGAGATACACCATGGGGTGAGAGAGAGAGATACACCAAGGTGTCAGAGAGAGATACACCATGGGGTTAGGGAGAGATACACCATGGGGTTTGAGAGAGATACACCATGGGGTTAGAGAGAGATACACCGAGGGGTTAGAGAGAGATACACCATGGGGTTAGAGAGCGATACACCATGTGGTTCGAGAGAGATACACCATGGGGTTAGAGAGAGATACACCATGGGGTTTGAGAGAGATACACCATGGTGTTAGAGAGAGAGATACACCATGGCGTTAGAGAGAGATACACCATGGGGTTAGAGAGAGATACAACATGGGGTTAGAGAGAGATGCGCCATGGGTTTTGAGAGAGATACACCACGGGGTTAGAGAGAAAGATGCACCATGGGGTTAGAGAGAGATACACCATGGGGTTAGAGAGAGATACACCATGGGGTTAGAGTGAGATACACCATGAGATTGGAGAGAGAGAAACACCGTGGGGTTAGAGGGAGATACACCGTGGGGTTAGAGAGAGATACACCATGGGGTTAAATAAAGATACACCATGGGGTTAGAGAGTGATACGCCATGGGGTTAGAGAGAGAGATACACCATGGGGTTAGAGTGAGATACACCATGAGTTTGGAGAGAGAGATACACCGTGGGGTTAGAGAGAGATACACCGTGCGGTTAGAGAGAGATACACCATGGGGTTAGAGAGAGATACACCATGGGGTTAGAGAGAGATACACCATGGGGTTAGAGAGCGATATACCTTGGGGTTCGAGAGGGATACACCGTGGGGTTAGAGAGAGAGATACACCGTGGGGTTAGCGAGAGATACACCATGGGGTTAGAGGGAGATGCACCATTGGGTTAGCGACAGATAAACTATGGGGTTAGAGAGAGATAGACCATGAGGTGAGAGAGAGATACACCATGGGGTTAGAGTGAGATACACCATGGGGTTAGAGCGAGATATACCATGGGGTTAGAGAGAGATACACCATGAGGTTAGAGAGACATACACCATGGGGTTAGAGAGAGAGATACACCATGGGGTTCGAGAGAGATAAACCATGGGGTTAGAGAGAGATACACCATGGGGTTAGAGAGAGATACACCATGGGGTTAGAGAGAGATAAACCATGGGGTTAGAGAGAGATACACCATGGGGTTAGAGAGAGATACACCATGGGGTTAGAGAGAGAGATACACCATGGGGTTAGAGAGAGAGATACACCATGGGGTTAGAGAGAGATACACCATGGGGTTACAGAGAGAGATACACCATGGGGTTAGAGAGAGATACACCATGGGGTTAGAGAGAGATACACCATGGGGTTAGAGAGAGAGATACACCATGGGGTTCGAGAGAGATACACAATGGGGTGAGACATATACACCATGGGGTTAGAGGGAGATACACCATGGGGTTAGAGAGAGAGATACACCATGGGTTTAGAGAGAGATAAACCATGGGGTGAGAGAGAGATACACCATGGGGATAGAGAGAGATACACCATGGGGTTAGAGAGCGATACACCCTGGGGTTAGAGAGCGATACAACGTGGGGTTAGAGAGAGATACAACACGGGGATAGAGGGAGATGCACCATCAGTTTAGAGAGAGATACACCATGGGGTTAGGGGGAGATACACCATGGGGTTAGAGAGAGATACACCATGAGGTTAGAGAGCGATACACCGTGGGGTTCGAGAGAGATACACCATGGGTTTAGCGAGAGACACACCATGGGGTTAGAGGGAGATGCACCCATGGGTTAGGGGTGATACACCATGGGGTTAGAGAGAGAGATACACCATGGGGTTAGAGAGAGATACACCATGGGGTTAGAGAGAGAGAGATACACCAAGGGGTTAGAGAGAGATACACCATGGGGTTAGCGACAGATACACTATGGGGTTAGAGTGAGATAGACCATGGGGTTAGAGAGAGATACACCATGGGGTTAGGGAGAGATACACCATGGGGTTACAGAGAGATACAACATGGGGTTAGAGGGTGATACACCATGGGGTTGGAGTGAGATACACCATGGGGTTAGAGAGCGATATACCGTGGGGTTCGAGAGCGATACAACGTGGGTTTAGAGCGATATACACCATGGGGTGAGATCGAGATACACCATGGGGTTAGAGAGAGATAAACCATGGGGTTAGAGAGAGATACACCATGGGGTTAGAGAGAGATACACCATGGGGTTAGAGAGAGAGATACACTATGGGGTTAGAGAGAGATACACAATGGGGTTAGAGAGAGATACACCGTGGGGTTCGAGAGAGATACACAATGGGGTGAGACATATACACCATGGGGTTAGAGGGAGATACACCATGGGGTTAGAGAGAGAGATACACCATGGGGTTAGAGAGAGATACACCATGGGGTTAGAGAGAGAGAGATACACCATGGGGTTAGAGAGAGATACACCATGGGGTTAGCGACAGATACACTATGGGGTTAGAGAGAGATAGACCATGGGTTTAGAGAGAGATACACCATGGGGTTAGAGAGAGATACACCATGGGGTTAGAGACAGAGATACACCATGGGTTTAGAGAGAGATACACCATGTGGTTAGAGAGAGATACACCATGGGGTTAGAGAGAGAGTTACACCATGGGGTTAGACAGAGATACACCATGGGGTTAGAGAGAGATACACCATGGGGTTAGAGAGAGATACACCATTGGGTTAGAGACAGAGATACACCATGGGTTTAGAGAGAGATACACCATGTGGTTAGAGAGAGATACACCATGGGGTTAGAGAGAAAGATACACCATGGGGTTAGAGAGAGATACACCATGGGGTTAGAGAGAGATACACCATGGGGTTAGAGACAGAGATACACCATGGGTTTAGAGAGAGATACACCATGTGGTTAGAGAGAGATACACCATGGGGTTAGAGAGAGAGATACACCATGGGGTTAGAGAGAGATACACCATGGGGTTAGAGAGAGATACACTATGGGGTTAGAGAGATACACCATGGGGTTAGAGAGAGATACAACATGGGGTTAGTGAGAGATACACCATGGTGTTAGAGAGAGATACAACATGGGGTTAGAGAGAGATACACTATGGGGTTAGAGAGATACACCATGGGGTTAGAGAGAGAGATACACCATGGGGTTAGAGAGAGATACACCATGGGGTTAGAGAGAGATACAACATGGGGTTAGAGAGAGAGATACACCATGGGGTTAGAGAGAGATACACCATGGGGTTAGAGAGAGATACACTATGGGCTTTGAGAGAGAGATACACCATGGGGTTAGAGAGAGATACACCATGGTGTTAGAGAGAGATACACTATGGGGTTAGAGAGATACACCATGGGGTTAGAGAGAGATACAACATGGGGTTAGTGAGAGATACACCATGGGGTTAGAGAGAGATACAACATGGGGTTAGAGAGAGAGATACACCATGGGGTTAGAGAGAGATACACCTTGGGGTTAGGGAGAGATACACCATGGGGTTACAGAGAGATACAACATGGGGTTAGAGGGTGATACACCATGGGGTTGGAGTGAGATACACCATGGGGTTAGAGAGCGATATACCGTGGGGTTCGAGAGCGATACAACTTGGGTTTAGTGCGATATACACCATGGGGTGAGATAGAGATACACCATGGGGTTAGAGAGAGATAAACCATGGGGTTAGAGAGAGATACACCATGGGGTTAGAGAGAGATACACCATGGGGTTAGAGAGAGAGATACACTATTGGGTTAGAGAGAGATACACAATGGGGTTAGAGAGAGATACACCGTGGGGTTCGAGAGAGATACACAATGGGGTGAGACATATACACCATGGGGTTAGAGGGAGATAGACCATGGGGTTAGAGAGAGAGATACACCATGGGGTTAGAGAGAGATACACCATGGGGCTGGAGAGAGAGAGATACACCATGGGGTTAGAGAGAGATACACCATGGGGTTAGCGACAGATACACTATGGGGTTAGAGAGAGATAGACCATGGGTTTAGAGAGAGATACACCATGGGGTTAGAGAGAGATACACCATGGGGTTAGAGACAGAGATACACCATGGGTTTAGAGAGAGATACACCATGTGGTTAGAGAGAGATACACCATGGGGTTAGAGAGAGAGATACACCATGGGGTTAGAGAGAGATACACCATGGGGTTAGAGAGAGATACACCATGGGGTTAGAGAGAGATACACCATGGGGTTAGAGACAGAGATACACCATGGGTTTAGAGAGAGATACACCATGTGGTTAGAGAGAGATACACCATGGGCTTAGAGAGAAAGATACACCATGGGGTTAGAGAGAGATACACCATGGGGTTAGAGAGAGATACACCATGGGGTTAGAGACAGAGATACACCATGGGTTTAGAGAGAGATACACCATGTGGTTAGAGAGAGATACACCATGGGGTTAGAGAGAGAGATACACCATGGGGTTAGAGAGAGATACACCATGGGGTTAGAGAGAGATACACTATGGGGTTAGAGAGATACACCATGGGGTTAGAGAGAGATACAACATGGGGTTAGTGAGAGATACACCATGGTGTTAGAGAGAGATACAACATGGGGTTAGAGAGAGATACACTATGGGGTTAGAGAGATACACCATGGGGTTAGAGAGAGAGATACACCATGGGGTTAGAGAGAGATACACCATGGGGTTAGAGAGAGATACAACATGGGGTTAGAGAGAGAGACACACCATGGGGTTAGAGAGAGATACACCATGGGGTTAGAGAGAGATACACTATGGGCTTTGAGAGAGAGATACACCATGGGGTTAGAGAGAGATACACCATGGTGTTAGAGAGAGATACACTATGGGGTTAGAGAGATACACCATGGGGTTAGAGAGAGATACAACATGGGGTTAGTGAGAGATACACCATGGGGTTAGAGAGAGATACAACATGGGGTTAGAGAGAGAGATACACCATGGGGTTAGAGAGAGATACACCTTGGGGTTAGAGAGAGATACACCATGAGGTTGGAGAGAGAGATACACCATGGAGTTAGAGAGAGATACGCCATGGGGTTAGAGAGAGATATACCATGGGGTTAGATAAAGATACACCATGGGGTTAGAGAGAGAGATACACCATGGGGTTAGAGAGATATACACCGTGGGGTTAGAGAGAGATACACCGTGCGGTTAGAGAGATATACACCATAGGGTTAGAGAGAGATACACCGTGCGGTTAGAGAGAGATACACCATGGGGTTAGAGAGAGATACACCATGGGGTTAGAGAGCGATACACCGTGGGGTTCGAGAGAGATACACCGTGGAGTTAGAGAGAGAGATACACCGTGGGGTTAGCGAGAGTTACACCATGGGGTTAGAGGGAGATGCACCATGGGGTTGGAGAGAGATACACCATGGGGTTTCAGAGGGATACACCATGGGGTTAGAGAGAGATACACCATGGGGTAAGAGAAAGAGATACACCAGGGGGTTAGAGAGAGATACACCATGGGGTTTCAGAGGGATACACCATGGGGTAGAGAGAGATACACCATGGGTTTAGAGAGAGATACACCATGGGGTTCAGAGAGAGATACACCATGAGGTGAGAGAGAGATACACCATGGGGTTCGAGAGAAATACACCATGGAGTTAGAGAGAGATACACCATGGGGATAGAGAGAGATACACCGTGGTGTTAGAGCGAGATACACCATGAGGGTATAGAGAGACACACCATGGGTTTTGAGAGAGATACACTATGGGGTTAGAGAGAGATACACCGTGGGGTTAGAGAGAGATACACCATGGGGTTAGAGAGAGAGAGAGATACACCATGGGGTTAGAGAGAGAGAGAGATACACCATGGGGATAGAGAGAGATACACCACGGGTTTAGAGAGAGATACACCATGGGGTTTGAGATATATAAACCATGGGGTTAGCGAGAAATCCAGGATGGGGAGAGAAAGAGATACTCCTTGGTGTCAGAGAGAGATAGACCATGGGTTTAGAGAGAGATACACCATGGGGTTGGACAGAGATACACCATGGGTTTAGAGAGAGATACACAGTGGGGATAGAGAGAGATACACCATGGGGTTAGAGAGAGTTACACCATGGGGTTAGAGAGAGAGATACACCATGGGTTTAGAGTGAGATACACAATGGGGTTAGAGAGAGATTCACTATGGGGTGAGAGAAATACACCATGGGGTTAGAGAGAGATACACCATGGGGTTAGAGAGAGATACACCATGGGGTTAGAGAGAGAGATACACTATTGGGTTAGAGAGAGATACACAATGGGGTTAGAGAGAGATACACCGTGGGGTTCGAGAGAGATACACAATGGGGTGAGACATATACACCATGGGGTTAGAGGGAGATAGACCATGGGGTTAGAGAGAGAGATACACCATGGGGTTAGAGAGAGATACACCATGGGGCTGGAGAGAGAGAGATACACCATGGGGTTAGAGAGAGATACACCATGGGGTTAGCGACAGATACACTATGGGGTTAGAGAGAGATAGACCATGGGTTTAGAGAGAGATACACCATGGGGTTAGAGAGAGATACACCATGGGGTTAGAGACAGAGATACACCATGGGTTTAGAGAGAGATACACCATGTGGTTAGAGAGAGATACACCATGGGGTTAGAGACAGAGATACACCATGGGTTTAGAGAGAGATACACCATGTGGTTAGAGAGAGATACACCATGGGCTTAGAGAGAAAGATACACCATGGGGTTAGAGAGAGATACACCATGGGGTTAGAGAGAGATACACCATGGGGTTAGAGACAGAGATACACCATGGGTTTAGAGAGAGATACACCATGTGGTTAGAGAGAGATACACCATGGGGTTAGAGAGAGAGATACACCATGGGGTTAGAGAGAGATACACCATGGGGTTAGAGAGAGATACACTATGGGGTTAGAGAGATACACCATGGGGTTAGAGAGAGATACAACATGGGGTTAGTGAGAGATACACCATGGTGTTAGAGAGAGATACAACATGGGGTTAGAGAGAGATACACTATGGGGTTAGAGAGATACACCATGGGGTTAGAGAGAGAGATACACCATGGGGTTAGAGAGAGATACACCATGGGGTTAGAGAGAGATACAACATGGGGTTAGAGAGAGAGACACACCATGGGGTTAGAGAGAGATACACCATGGGGTTAGAGAGAGATACACTATGGGCTTTGAGAGAGAGATACACCATGGGGTTAGAGAGAGATACACCATGGTGTTAGAGAGAGATACACTATGGGGTTAGAGAGATACACCATGGGGTTAGAGAGAGATACAACATGGGGTTAGTGAGAGATACACCATGGGGTTAGAGAGAGATACAACATGGGGTTAGAGAGAGAGATACACCATGGGGTTAGAGAGAGATACACCTTGGGGTTAGAGAGAGATACACCATGAGGTTGGAGAGAGAGATACACCATGGAGTTAGAGAGAGATACGCCATGGGGTTAGAGAGAGATATACCATGGGGTTAGATAAAGATACACCATGGGGTTAGAGAGAGAGATACACCATGGGGTTAGAGAGATATACACCGTGGGGTTAGAGAGAGATACACCGTGCGGTTAGAGAGATATACACCATAGGGTTAGAGAGAGATACACCGTGCGGTTAGAGAGAGATACACCATGGGGTTAGAGAGAGATACACCATGGGGTTAGAGAGCGATACACCGTGGGGTTCGAGAGAGATACACCGTGGAGTTAGAGAGAGAGATACACCGTGGGGTTAGCGAGAGTTACACCATGGGGTTAGAGGGAGATGCACCATGGGGTTGGAGAGAGATACACCATGGGGTTTCAGAGGGATACACCATGGGGTTAGAGAGAGATACACCATGGGGTAAGAGAAAGAGATACACCAGGGGGTTAGAGAGAGATACACCATGGGGTTTCAGAGGGATACACCATGGGGTAGAGAGAGATACACCATGGGTTTAGAGAGAGATACACCATGGGGTTCAGAGAGAGATACACCATGAGGTGAGAGAGAGATACACCATGGGGTTCGAGAGAAATACACCATGGAGTTAGAGAGAGATACACCATGGGGATAGAGAGAGATACACCGTGGTGTTAGAGCGAGATACACCATGAGGGTATAGAGAGACACACCATGGGTTTTGAGAGAGATACACTATGGGGTTAGAGAGAGATACACCGTGGGGTTAGAGAGAGATACACCATGGGGTTAGAGAGAGAGAGAGATACACCATGGGGTTAGAGAGAGAGAGAGATACACCATGGGGATAGAGAGAGATACACCACGGGTTTAGAGAGAGATACACCATGGGGTTTGAGATATATAAACCATGGGGTTAGCGAGAAATCCAGGATGGGGAGAGAAAGAGATACTCCTTGGTGTCAGAGAGAGATAGACCATGGGTTTAGAGAGAGATACACCATGGGGTTGGACAGAGATACACCATGGGTTTAGAGAGAGATACACAGTGGGGATAGAGAGAGATACACCATGGGGTTAGAGAGAGTTACACCATGGGGTTAGAGAGAGAGATACACCATGGGTTTAGAGTGAGATACACAATGGGGTTAGAGAGAGATTCACTATGGGGTGAGAGAAATACACCATGGGGTTAGAGAGAGATACAACATGGGGTTAGAGAGAGATACACCATGGGGTTAGATAGAGAGATACACTATGGGGTTAGAGAGAGATACACCATGGGGTTAGAGAGAGATACACCATGAGGTTAGAGAGAGATAAGACATGGGGTTACAGAGCGATATACCATGGGGTTAGAGATAGAGATAAACCATGGGTTTAGAGTGAGATACACAATGGGGTTCGAGAGAGATTCACTAAGGGGTTAGAGAGAGATACACCATGGGGTTAGAGAGAGAGATACACCATGGGGTTAGAGAGAGATACACCATGGGGTTAGAGAGACAGATACACCATGGGGTTAGAGAGAGATACACCATGGGGTTAGAGAGAGAGATACACCATGGGGTTAGAGATAGATAGACCGTGGGGTTAGAGAGAGATACACCATGGGGTTAGAGAAAGATACACCATGAGGTTATGGAGAGATACACCGTGGGTTTAGAGAGATACACTGTGGGGTTCGAGAGAGATACAACATGAGGGTACAGAGAGATACACCATGGGTTTAGAGAGAGATACACCATGGGGATAGAGAGAGATACACCATGGGGTTAGAGAGAGATACACCATGGGGATTGAGATATATAAACCATGGGGTTAGCGAGAGATCCAGGATGGGGAGAGAAAGAGATACACCTTGGTGTCAGAGACAGATAGACCATGGGTTTAGAGAGAGATACACCATGGGGTTGGACAGAGATACACCATGGGGTTAGAGAGAGATACACCATGGGGTTAGAGAGAGATACACCGTGGGGTTAGAGAGAGATACGCCATGGGGTTAGAGAGAGTTACACCATGGGGTTAGAGAGAGATACACCGTGGGGTTAGAGAGAGATACGCCATGGGGTTAGAGAGAGGTAAACCATGGGGTTAGAGAGAGATACACCATGGGGTTAGAGAGAGATACACCATGGGGTTCGAGAGAGAGATACACCATGGGGTTAGAGAGAGAGATACACCATGGGGTTAGAGAGAGATACACCATGGGGTTAGAGAGAGATACACCATGGGGTTACAGAGAGAGATACACCATGGGGTTAGAGAGAGATACACCATGGGGTTAGAGAGAGATACACCATGGGGTTAGGGAGAGATACACCATGGGGTTACAGAGAGATACAACATGGGGTTAGAGGGTGATACACCATGGGGTTGGAGTGAGATACACCATGGGGTTAGAGAGCGATATACCGTGGGGTTCGAGAGCGATACAACATGGGTTTAGAGCGATATACACCATGGGGTGAGATAGAGATACACCATGGGGTTAGAGAGAGATAAACCATGGGGTTAGAGAGAGATACACCATGGGGTTAGAGAGAGATACACCATGGGGTTAGAGAGAGAGATACACTATGGGGTTAGAGAGAGATACACAATGGGGTTAGAGAGAGATACACCGTGGGGTTCGAGAGAGATACACAATGGGGTGAGACATATACACCATGGGGTTAGAGGGAGATACACCATGGGGTTAGAGAGAGAGATACACCATGGGGTTAGAGAGAGATACACCATGGGGTTAGAGAGTGAGAGATACACCATGGGGTTAGAGAGAGATACACCATGGGGTTAGCGACAGATACACTATGGGGTTAGAAAGAGATAGACCATGGGTTTAGAGAGAGATACACCATGGGGGTAGAGACAGAGATACACCATGGGTTTAGAGAGAGATACACCATGTGGTTAGAGAGAGATACACCATGGGGTTAGAGAGAGAGATACACCATGGGGTTAGAGAGAGATACACCATGGGGTTAGAGAGAGATACACCATGGGGTTAGAGACAGAGATACACCATGGGGTTAGAGAGAGATACACCATGTGGTTAGAGAGAGATACACAATGGGGTTAGAGAGAAAGATACACCATGGGGTTAGAGAGAGATACACCATGGGGTTAGAGAGAGATACACCATGGGGTTAGAGACAGAGATACACCATGGGTTTAGAGAGAGATACACCATGTGGTTAGAGAGAGATACACCATGGGGTTAGAGAGAGAGATACACCATGGGGTTAGAGAGAGATACACCATGGGGTTAGAGAGAGATACACTATGGGGTTAGAGAGATACACCATGGGGTTAGAGAGAGATACAACATGGGGTTAGTGAGAGATACACCATGGTGTTAGAGAGAGATACAACATGGGGTTAGAGAGAGATACACTATGGGGTTAGAGAGATACACCATGGGGTTAGAGAGAGAGATACACCATGGGGTTAGAGAGAGATACACCATGGGGTTAGAGAGAGATACAACATGGGGTTAGAGAGAGAGATACACCATGGGGTTAGAGAGAGATACACCATGGGGTTAGAGAGAGATACACTATGGGCTTTGAGAGAGAGATACACCATGGGGTTAGAGAGAGATACACCATGGTGTTAGAGAGAGATACAACATGGGGTTAGTGAGAGATACACCATGGGGTTAGAGAGAGATACAACATGGGGTTAGAGAGAGAGATACACCATGGGGTTAGAGAGAGATACACCTTGGGGTTAGAGAGAGATACACCATGGGGTTTGAGAGAGAGATACACCATGGGGTTAGAGAGAGATACACCATGGGGTTAGAGAGAGATACACCATGAGGTTGGAGAGAGAGATACACCATGGAGTTAGAGAGAGATACGCCATGGGGTTAGAGAGAGATATACCATGGGGTTAGATAAAGATACACCATGGGGTTAGAGAGAGAGATACACCATGGGGTTAGAGAGATATACACCGTGGGGTTAGAGAGAGATACACCGTGCGGTTAGAGAGATATACACCGTAGGGTTAGAGAGAGATACACCGTGCGGTTAGAGAGAGATACACCATGGGGTTAGAGAGAGATACACCATGGGGTTAGAGAGCGATACACCGTGGGGTTCGAGAGAGATACACCGTGGAGTTAGAGAGAGAGATACACCGTGGGGTTAGCGAGAGTTACCCCATGGGGTTAGAGGGAGATGCACCATGGGGTTGGAGAGAGATACACCATGGGGTTTCAGAGGGATACACCATGGGGTTAGAGAGTGATACACCATGGGGTAAGAGAAAGAGATACACCAGGGGGTTAGAGAGAGATACACCATGGGGTTTCAGAGGGATACACCATGGGGTAGAGAGAGATACACCATGGGTTTAGAGAGAGATACACCATGGGGTTCAGAGAGAGATACACCATGAGGTGAGAGAGAGATACACCATGGGGTTAGAGAGAGATACACCATGGGGATAGAGAGAGATACACCGTGGTGTTAGAGCGAGATACACCATGAGGGTATAGAGAGACACACCATGGGTTTTGAGAGAGATACACCATGGGGTTAGAGAGAGATACACCGTGGGGTTAGAGAGAGATACACCATGGGGTTAGAGAGAGAGAGAGATACACCATGGGGTTAGAGAGAGAGAGAGAGATACACCATGGGGATAGAGAGAGATACACCGTGGGGTTAGAGAGAGATACGCCATGGGGTTAGAGAGAGGTAAACCATGGGGTTAGAGAGAGATACACCATGGGGTTAGAGAGAGATACACCATGGGGTTAGAGAGAGAGATACACCATGGGGTTAGAGAGAGAGATACACCATGGGGTTAGAGAGAGATACACCATGGGGTTAGAGAGGTACACCATGGGGTTACAGAGAGAGATACACCATGGGGTTAGAGAGAGATACACCATGGGGTTAGAGAGAGATACACCATGGGGTTAGAGAGAGAGATACACCATGGGGTTCGAGAGAGATACACAATGGGGTGAGACATATGCACCATGGGGTTAGAGGGAGATACACCATGGGGTTAGAGAGAGAGATACACCATGGGGTTAGAGAGAGATAAACCATGGGGTGAGAGAGAGATACACCATGGGGATAGAGAGAGATACACCATGGGGTTAGAGAGCGATACACCCTGGGGTTAGAGAGCGATACAACGTGGGGTTAGAGAGAGATACAACACGGGGATAGAGGGAGATGCACCATCAGTTTAGAGAGAGATACACCATGTGGTTAGGGGGAGATACACCATGGGGTTAGAGAGAGATACACCATGAGGTTAGAGAGCGATACACCGTGGGGTTCGAGAGAGATACACCATGGGTTTAGCGAGAGACACACCATGGGGTTAGAGGGAGATGCACCCATGGGTTAGGGGGAGATACACCATGGGGTTAGAGAGAGAGATACACCATGGGGTTAGAGAGAGATACACCATGGGGTTAGAGAGAGAGAGAGATACACCAAGGGGTTAGAGAGAGATACACCATGGGGTTAGCGACAGATACACTATGGGGTTAGAGAGAGATAGACCATGGGGTTAGAGAGAGATACACCATGGGGTTAGGGAGAGATACACCATGGGGTTACAGAGAGATACAACATGGGGTTAGAGGGTGATACACCATGGGGTTGGAGTGAGATACACCATGGGGTTAGAGAGCGATATACCGTGGGGTTCGAGAGCGATACAACGTGGGTTTAGAGCGAGATACACCATGGGGTGAGAGAGAGATACACCATGGGGTTAGAGAGAGATAAACCATGGGGTTAGAGAGAGATACACCATGGGGTTAGAGAGAGATACACCGTGGGGTTCGAGAGAGATACACAATGGGGTGAGACATATACACCATGGGGTTAGAGGGAGATACACCATGGGGTTAGAGAGAGAGATACACCATGGGGTTAGAGGGAGATACACCATGGGGTTAGAGAGAGAGATACACCATGGGGTTAGAGAGAGAGAGATACACCATGGGGTTAGAGAGAGATACACCATGGGGTTAGAGAGAGATACACCATGGGGTTAGCGACAGATACACTATGGGGTTAGAGAGAGATAGACCATGGGTTTAGAGAGAGATACACCATGGGGTTAGAGAGAGATACACCATGGGGTTAGAGACAGAGATACACCATGGGTTTAGAGAGAGATACACCATGTGGTTAGAGAGAGATACACCATGGGGTTAGAGAGAGAGATACACCATGGGGTTAGAGAGAGATACACCATGGGGTTAGAGAGAGATACACCATGGGGTTAGAGACAGAGATACACCATGGGTTTAGAGAGAGATACACCATCTGGTTAGAGAGAGATACACCATGGGGTTAGAGAGAGAGATACACCATGGGGTTAGAGAGAGATACACCATGGGGTTAGAGAGAGATACACCATGGGGTTAGAGACAGAGATACACCATGGGTTTAGAGAGAGATACACCATGTGGTTAGAGAGAGATACACCATGGGGTAAGAGAGAGAGATACACCATGGGGTTAGAGAGAGATACACCATGGGGTTAGAGAGAGATACACTATGGGGTTCGAGAGATACACCATGGGGTTAGAGAGAGATACAACATGGGGTTAGTGAGAGATACACCATGGTGTTAGAGAGAGATACAACATGGGGTTAGAGAGAGATACACTATGGGGTTAGAGAGATACACCATGGGGTTAGAGAGAGAGATACACCATGGGGTTAGAGAGAGATACACTATGGGGTTAGAGAGAGATACAACATGGGGTTAGAGAGAGAGATACACCATGGGGTTAGAGAGAGATACACCATGGGGTTAGAGAGAGATACACCATGGGCTTTGAGAGAGATATACAACCATGGGGTTAGAGAGAGATACACCATGGGGTTGGAGAGAGATACACCATGGAGTTAGAGAGAGATACACCATGGGGTTAGAGAGAGATACACTGTGGGGTTAGAGAGAGATACACCATGGAGTTAGAGGGACATACACCAAGGGGTTAGAGAGAGATATACAACATAGGGTTAGGGGGAGATACACAATTGGGTTTGCGGGAGATACACCATGGGGTTAGAGGGAGAAATACCATGGGGTTAGAGAGAGAGAGATACACCATGGGGTTAGAGAGAGATACACCATGGGGTTAGCGACAGATACACTATGGGGTTAGAGAGAGATAGACCATGGGTTTAGAGAGAGATACACCATGGGGTTAGAGAGAGATACACCATGGGGTTAGAGACAGAGATACACCATGGGTTTAGAGAGAGATACACCATGTAGTTAGAGAGAGATACACCATGGGGTAAGAGAGAGAGATACACCATGGGGTTAGAGAGAGATACACCATGGGGTTAGAGAGAGATACACCATGGGGTTAGAGAGAGATACACCATGGGGTTAGAGACAGAGATACACCATGGGTTTAGAGAGAGATACACCATGTGGTTAGAGAGAGATACACCATGGGGTTAGAGAGAGAGATACACCATGGGGTTAGAGAGAGATACACCATGGGGTTAGAGAGAGATACACCATGGGGTTAGAGACAGAGATACACCATGGGTTTAGAGAGAGATACACCATGTGGTTAGAGAGAGATACACCATGGGGTAAGAGAGAGAGATACACCATGGGGTTAGAGAGAGATACACCATGGGGTTAGAGAGAGATACACTATGGGGTTCGAGAGATACACCATGGGGTTAGAGAGAGATACAACATGGGGTTAGTGAGAGATACACCATGGTGTTAGAGAGAGATACAACATGGGGTTAGAGAGAGATACACTATGGGGTTAGAGAGATACACCATGGTGTTAGAGAGAGATACAACATGGGGTTAGAGAGAGATACACTATGGGGTTAGAGAGATACACCATGGGTTTAGAGAGAGATACACCATGTGGTTAGAGAGAGATACACCATGGGGTTAGAGAGAAAGATACACCATGGGGTTAGAGAGAGATACACCATGGGGTTAGAGAGAGATACACCATGGGGTTAGAGACAGAGATACACCATGGGTTTAGAGAGAGATACACCATGTGGTTAGAGAGAGATACACCATGGGGTTAGAGAGAGAGATACACCATGGGGTTAGAGAGAGATACACCATGGGGTTAGAGAGAGATACACTATGGGGTTAGAGAGATACACCATGAGGGTATAGAGAGACACACCATGGGTTTTGAGAGAGATACACCATGGGGTTAGAGAGAGATACACCGTGGGGTTAGAGAGAGATACACCATGGGGTTAGAGAGAGAGAGAGATACACCATGGGGTTAGAGAGAGAGAGAGAGATACACCATGGGGATAGAGAGAGATACACCGTGGGGTTAGAGAGAGATACACCATGGGGTTAGAGACAGAGATACACCATGGGTTTAGAGAGAGATACACCATGTGGTTAGAGAGAGATACACAATGGGGTTAGAGAGAAAGATACACCATGGGGTTAGAGAGAGATACACCATGGGGTTAGAGAGAGATACACCATGGGGTTAGAGACAGAGATACACCATGGGTTTAGAGAGAGATACACCATGTGGTTAGAGAGAGATACACCATGGGGTTAGAGAGATACACCATGGGGTTAGAGAGAGATACACCATGGGGTTAGAGAGAGATACACCATGGGGTTAGAGAGAGATACACCATGGGGTTAGAGAGAGATACAACATGGGGTTAGTGAGAGATACACCATGGTGTTAGAGAGAGATACAACATGGGGTTAGAGAGAGATACACTATGGGGTTAGAGAGATACACCATGGGGTTAGAGAGAGAGATACACCATGGGGTTAGAGAGAGATACACCATGGGGTTAGAGAGAGATACAACATGGGGTTAGAGAGAGAGATACACCATGGGGTTAGAGAGAGATACACCATGGGGTTAGAGAGAGATACACTATGGGCTTTGAGAGAGAGATACACCATGGGGTTAGAGAGAGATACACCATGGTGTTAGAGAGAGATACACTATGGGGTTAGAGAGATACACCATGGGGTTAGAGAGAGATACAACATGGGGTTAGTGAGAGATACACCATCGGGTTAGAGAGAGATACAACATGGGGTTAGAGAGAGAGATACACCATGGGGTTAGAGAGAGATACACCTTGGGGTTAGAGAGAGATACACCATGGGGTTTGAGAGAGAGATACACCATGGGGTTAGAGAGAGATACACCATGGGGTTAGAGAGAGATACACCATGAGGTTGGAGAGAGAGATACACCATGGAGTTAGAGAGAGATACGCCATGGGGTTAGAGAGAGATATACCATGGGGTTAGATAAAGATACACCATGGGGTTAGAGAGAGAGATACACCATGGGGTTCGAGAGATATACACCGTGGGGTTAGAGAGAGATACACCGTGCGGTTAGAGAGATATACACCGTAGGGTTAGAGAGAGATACACCGTGCGGTTAGAGAGAGATACACCATGGGGTTAGAGAGAGATACACCATGGGGTTAGAGAGCGATACACCGTGGGGTTCGAGAGAGATACACCGTGGAGTTAGAGAGAGAGATACACCGTGGGGTTAGCGAGAGTTACCCCATGGGGTTAGAGGGAGATGCACCATGGGGTTGGAGAGAGATACACCATGGGGTTTCAGAGGGATACACCATGGGGTTAGAGAGTGATACACCATGGGGTAAGAGAAAGAGATACACCAGGGGGTTAGAGAGAGATACACCATGGGGTTTCAGAGGGATACACCATGGGGTAGAGAGAGATACACCATGGGTTTAGAGAGAGATACACCATGGGGTTCAGAGAGAGATACACCATGAGGTGAGAGAGAGATACACCATGGGGTTCGAGAGAAATACACGTTGGAGTTAGAGAGAGATACACCATGGGGATAGAGAGAGATACACCGTGGTGTTAGAGCGAGATACACCATGAGGGTATAGAGAGACACACCATGGGTTTTGAGAGAGATACACCATGGGGTTAGAGAGAGATACACCGTGGGGTTAGAGAGAGATACACCATGGGGTTAGAGAGAGAGAGAGATACACCATGGGGTTAGAGAGAGAGAGAGATACACCATGGGGATAGAGAGAGATACACCACGGGTTTAGAGAGAGATACACCATGGGGTTTGAGATATATAAACCATGGGGTTAGCGAGAAATCCAGGATGGGGAGAGAAAGAGATACTCCTTGGTGTCAGAGAGAGATAGACCATGGGTTTAGAGAGAGATACACCATGGGGTTGGACAGAGATACACCATGGGTTTAGAGAGAGATACACAGTGGGGATAGAGAGAGATACACCATGGGGTTAGAGAGAGTTACACCATGGGGTTAGAGAGAGAGATACACCATGGGTTTAGAGTGAGATACACAATGGGGTTAGAGAGAGATTCACTATGGGGTGAGAGAAATACACCATGGGGTTAGAGAGAGATACAACATGGGGTTAGAGAGAGATACACCATGGGGTTAGATAGAGAGATACACTATGGGGTTAGAGAGAGATACACCATGGGGTTAGAGAGAGATACACCATGAGGTTAGAGAGAGATAAGACATGGGGTTACAGAGTGATATACCATGGGGTTAGAGATAGAGATAAACCATGGGTTTAGAGTGAGATACACAATGGGGTTCGAGAGAGATTCACTCAGGGGTTAGAGAGAGATACACCATGGGGTTAGAGAGAGAGATACACCATGGGGTTAGAGAGAGATACACCATGGGGTTAGAGAGACAGATACACCATGGGGTTAGAGAGAGATACACCATGGGGTTAGAGAGAGAGATACACCATGGGGTTAGAGATAGATAGACCGTGGGGTTAGAGAGAGATACACCATGGGGTTAGAGAAAGATACACCATGAGGTTATGGAGAGATACACCGTGGGTTTAGAGAGATACACTGTGGGGTTCGAGAGAGATACAACATGAGGGTACAGAGAGATACACCATGGGTTTAGAGAGAGATACACCATGGGGATAGAGAGAGATACACCATGGGGTTAGAGAGAGATTCACCATGGGGTTTGAGATATATAAACCATGGGGTTAGCGAGAGATCCAGGATGGGGAGAGAAAGAGATACACCATGGGGTTAGAGAGAGATACAACATGGGGTTAGTGAGAGATACACCATGGTGTTAGAGAGAGATACAACATGGGGTTAGAGAGAGATACACTATGGGGTTAGAGAGCTACACCATGGGGTTAGAGAGAGAGATACACCATGGGGTTAGAGAGAGATACACCATGGGGTTAGAGAGAGATACAACATGGGGTTAGAGAGAGAGATACACCATGGGGTTAGAGAGAGATACACTATGGGCTTTGAGAGATAAACCATGGGGTTAGCGAGAGATCCAGGATGGGGAGAGAAAGAGATACACCTTGGTGTCAGAGAGAGATAGACCATGGGTTTAGAGAGAGATACACCATGGGGTTGGACAGAGATACACCATGGGGTTAGAGAGAGATACACCATGGGGTTAGAGAGAGATACACCGTGGGGTTAGAGAGAGATACGCCATGGGGTTAGAGAGAGTTACACCATGGGGTTAGAGAGAGATACACCGTGGGGTTAGAGAGAGATACGCCATGGGGTTAGAGAGAGGTAAACCATGGGGTTAGAGAGAGATACACCATGGGGTTAGAGAGAGATACACCATGGGGTTAGAGAGAGAGATACACCATGGGGTTAGAGAGAGATACACCATGGGGTTCGAGAGAGATACACCATGGGGTTAGCGAGAGATACACCATGGGGTTAGAGGGAGATGCACCATGGGGTTAGAGAGAGATACACCATGGGTAAGAGAGAGAGATAGACCATGGGGTTAGAGAGAGATAAACCATTGGGTTAGAAAGAGATACACCATGGGGTAAGAGAGAGAGATACACCATGGGGTTAGAGAGAGATACACCATGGGGTTAGAGAGAGATACACCATGGGGTTAGAGAGAGATACACCATGGGGTGAGAGAGAGAGATACACCAAGGGGTCAGAGAGAGATACACCATGGGGTTCGAGAGAGATACACCATGGGGTTAGAGAGAGATACACCATGGGGTTTGAGAGAGATACACCATGGTGTTAGAGAGAGAGATACACCATGGGGTTAGAGAGAGATACACCATGGGGTTGGAGAGAGATACACCATGGGGTTAGAGTGAGATACACCATGAGGTTGGAGAGAGAGAAACACCGTGGGGTTAGAGGGAGATACACCGTGGGGTTAGACAGAGATACACCATGGGGTTAAATAAAGATACACCATGGGGTTAGAGAGAGAGATACACCATGGGGTTAGAGAGAGATACACCATGGTTTTAGAGAGAGATACAACATGGGGTAAGAGAGAGATGCGCCATGGGGTTTGAGAGAGATACACCACGGGGTTAGAGAGAGAGATGCACCATGGGGTTAGAGAGAGATACACCATGGGGTTAGAGAGAGATACACCATGGGGTTAGAGTGAGATACACCATGAGGTTGGAGAGAGAGAAACACCGTGGGGTTAGAGGGAGATACACCGTGGGGTTAGACAGAGATACACCATGGGGTTAAATAAAGATACACCATGGGGTTAGAGAGTGATACGCCATGGGGTTAGAGAGAGAGATACACCATGGGGTTAGAGTGAGATACACCATGAGTTTGGAGAGAGAGATACACCGTGGGGTTAGAGAGAGATACACCGTGCGGTTAGAGAGAGATACACCATGGGGTTAGAGAGAGATACACCATGGGGTTCGAGAGAGATACACCGTGGGGTTAGAGAGAGAGATACACCGTGGGGTTAGAGGGAGATGCACCATTGGGTTAGCGACAGATAAAGTATGGGGTTAGAGAGAGATAGACCATGAGGTGAGAGAGAGATTCACCATGGGGTTAGAGTGAGATACACCATGGGGTTAGAGCGAGATATACCATGGGGTTAGAGAGAGATACACCATGAGGTTAGAGAGACATACACCATGGGGTTAGAGAGAGAGATACACCATGGGGTTCGAGAGAGATAAACCATGGGGTTAGAGAGAGATACACCATGGGGTTAGAGAGAGATACACCATGGGGTTAGAGAGAGATAAACCATGGGGTTAGAGAGAGATACACCATGGGGTTAGAGATAGATACACCATGGGGTTAGAGAGAGATACACCATGGGGTTACAGAGAGAGATACACCATGGGGTTAGAGAGAGATACACCATGGGGTTAGATAGAGATACACCATGGGGTTAGAGAGAGAGATACACCATGGGGTTCGAGAGAGATACACAATGGGGTGAGACATATACACCATGGGGTTAGAGGGAGATACACCATGGGGTTAGAGAGAGAGATACACCATGGGGTTAGAGAGAGATAAACCATGGGGTGAGAGAGAGATACACCATGGGGATAGAGAGAGATACACCATGGGGTTAGAGACCGATACACCCTGGGGTTAGAGAGCGATACAACGTGGGGTTAGAGAGAGATACAACACGGGGATAGAGGGAGATGCACCATCAGTTTAGAGAGAGATACACCATGGGGTTAGTGGGAGATACACCATGGGGTTAGAGAGAGATACACCATGAGGTTAGAGAGCGATACACCGTGGGGTTCGAGAGAGATACACCATGGGTTTAGCGAGAGACACACCATGGGGTTAGAGGGAGATGCACCCATGGGTTAGGGGGAGATACACCATGGGGTTAGAGAGAGAGATACACCATGGGGTTAGAGAGAGATACACCATGGGGTTAGAGAGAGAGAGATACACCAAGGGGTTAGAGAGAGATACACCATGGGGTTAGCGACAGATACACTATGGGGTTAGAGAGAGATAGACCATGGGGTTAGAGAGAGATACACCATGGGGTTAGGGAGAGATACACCATGGGGTTACAGAGAGATACAACATGGGGTTAGAGGGTGATACACCATGGGGTTGGAGTGAGATACACCATGGGGTTAGAGAGCGATATACCGTGGGGTTCGAGAGCGATACAACGTGGGTTTAGAGCGAGATACACCATGGGGTGAGAGAGAGATACACCATGGGGTTAGAGAGAGATAAACCATGGGGTTAGAGAGAGAGATACACCATGGGGTTAGAGAGAGATACACCATGGGGTTAGAGAGAGAGAGATACACCATGGGTTAGAGAGAGATACACCATGGGGTTAGCGACAGATACACTATGGGGTTACAGAGAGATAGACCATGGGTTTAGAGAGAGATACACCATGGGGTTAGAGAGAGATACACCATGGGGTTAGAGACAGAGATACACCATGGGTTTAGAGAGAGATACACCATGGGGTTAGAGAGAGATACACCATGGGGTTAGAGAGAGAGATACACCATGGGGTTAGAGAGAGATACACCATGGGGTTAGAGAGAGATACACCATGGGGTTAGAGAGAGATACACCATGGGGTTAGAGACAGAGATACACCATGGGTTTAGAGAGAGATACACCATGTGGTTAGAGAGAGATACACCATGGGGTTAGAGAGAGAGATACACCATGGGGTTAGAGAGAGATACACCGTGGGGTTAGAGAGAGAGATACACCGTGGGGTTAGAGGGAGATGCACCATTGGGTTCGCGACAGATAAACTATGGGGTTAGAGAGAGATAGACCATGAGGTGAGAGAGAGATACACCATGGGGTTAGAGTGAGATACACCATGGGGCTAGAGCGAGATATACCATGGGGTTAGAGAGAGATACACCATGAGGTTAGAGAGAGATACACCATGGGCTTTGAGAGAGAGATACACCATGGGGTTAGAGAGAGATACACTATGGGGTTAGAGAGATACACCATGGGGTTAGAGAGAGATACAACATGGGGTTAGTGAGAGATACACCATGGGGATAGAGAGAGATACAACATGTGGTTAGAGAGAGAGATACACCATGGGGTTAGAGAGAGATACACCTTGGGGTTAGAGAGAGATACACCATGGGGTTTGAGAGAGAGATACACCATGGGGTTAGAGAGAGATACACCATGGGGTTGGAGAGAGATTACCATGAGGTTGGAGAGAGAGATACACCATGGAGTTAGAGAGAGATACGCCATGGGGTTAGAGAGAGATATACCATGGGGTTAGATAAAGATACACCATGGGGTTAGAGAGAGATACACCTTGGGGTTAGAGAGAGATACACCATGAGGTTGGAGAGAGAGATACACCATGGGGTTAGAGAGAGAGATACACCATGGGGTTAGAGAGAGATACACCATGGGGTTAGAGAGAGAGATACACCGTGGGGTTAGAGGGAGATGCACCATTGGGTTCGCGACAGATAAACTATGGGGTTAGAGAGAGATAGACCATGAGGTGAGAGAGAGATACACCATGGGGTTAGAGTGAGATACACCATGGGGCTAGAGCGAGATATACCATGGGGTTAGAGAGAGATACACCATGAGGTTAGAGAGAGATACACCATGGGCTTTGAGAGAGAGATACACCATGGGGTTAGAGAGAGATACACTATGGGGTTAGAGAGATACACCATGGGGTTAGAGAGAGATACAACATGGGGTTAGTGAGAGAAACACCATGGGGTTAGAGAGAGATACAACATGTGGTTAGAGAGAGAGATACACCATGGGGTTAGAGAGAGATACACCATGGGGTTTGAGAGAGATACACCTTGGGGTTAGAGAGAGATACACCATGAGGTT
Source organism: Chiloscyllium punctatum (assembly GCF_047496795.1). Taxonomy (NCBI): domain Eukaryota; kingdom Metazoa; phylum Chordata; class Chondrichthyes; order Orectolobiformes; family Hemiscylliidae; genus Chiloscyllium; species Chiloscyllium punctatum. Next base: position 68,372 of record NW_027310054.1, read on the forward strand.
GGAGAGAGAGATACACCATGGAGTTAGAGAGAGATACGCCATGGGGTTAGAGAGAGATATACCATGGGGTTAGATAAAGATACACCATGGGGTTAGAGAGAGAGATACACCATGGGGTTAGAGAGATATACACCGTGGGGTTAGAGAGAGATACACCGTGCGGTTAGAGAGATATACACCGTAGGGTTAGAGAGAGATACACCGTGCGGTTAGAGAGAGATACACCATGGGGTTAGAGAGAGATACACCATGGGGTTAGAGAGCGATACACCGTGGGGTTCGAGAGAGATTCACCGTGGAGTTAGAGAGAGAGATACACCGTGGGGTTAGCGAGAGTTACACCATGGGGTTAGAGGGAGATGCACCATGGGGTTGGAGAGAGATACACCATGGGGTTTCAGAGGGATACACCATGGGGTTAGAGAGAGATACACCATGGGGTAAGAGAAAGAGATACACCAGGGGGTTAGAGAGAGATACACCATGGGGTTTCAGAGGGATACACCATGGGGTAGAGAGAGATAAACCATGGGTTTAGAGAGAGATACACCATGGGGTTCAGAGAGAGATACACCATGAGGTGAGAGAGAGATACACCATGGGGTTCGAGAGAAATACACCATGGAGTTAGAGAGAGATACACCATGGGGATAGAGAGAGATACACCGTGGTGTTAGAGCGAGATACACCATGAGGGTATAGAGAGACACACCATGGGTTTTGAGAGAGATACACCATGGGGTTAGAGAGAGATACACCGTGGGGTTAGAGAGAGATACACCATGGGGTTAGAGAGAGAGAGAGATACACCATGGGGTTAGAGAGAGAGAGAGATACACCATGGGGATAGAGAGAGATACACCACGGGTTTAGAGAGAGATACACCATGGGGTTAGAGAGAGATACACCATGGGGTTTGAGATATATAAACCATGGGGTTAGCGAGAAATCCAGGATGGGGAGAGAAAGAGATACTCCTTGGTGTCAGAGAGAGATAGACCATGGGTTTAGAGAGAGATACACCATGGGGATGGACAGAGATACACCATGGGTTTAGAGAGAGATACACAGTGGGGATAGAGAGAGATACACCATGGGGTTAGAGAGAGTTACACCATGGGGTTAGAGAGAGAGATACACCATGGGTTTAGAGTGAGATACACAATGGGGTTAGAGAGAGATTCACTATGGGGTGAGAGAAATACACCATGGGTTTAGAGAGAGATACAACATGGGGTTAGAGAGAGATACACCATGGGGTTAGACAGAGAGATACACTATGGGGTTAGAGAGAGATACACCATGGGGTTAGAGAGAGATACACCATGAGGTTAGAGAGAGATAAGACATGGGGTTACAGAGCGATATACCATGGGGTTAGAGATAGAGATAAACCATGGGTTTAGAGTGAGATACACAATGGGGTTCGAGAGAGATTCACTAAGGGGTTAGAGAGAGATACACCATGGGGTTAGAGAGAGAGATACACCATGGGGTTAGAGAGAGATACACCATGGGGTTAGAGAGACAGATACACCATGGGGTTAGAGAGAGATACACCATGGGGTTAGAGAGAGAGATACACCATGGGGTTAGAGATAGATAGACCGTGGGGTTAGAGAGAGATACACCATGGGGTTAGAGAGACAGATACACCATGGGGTTAGAGAGAGATACACCATGGGGTTAGAGAGACAGATACACCATGGGGTTAGAGAGAGATACACCATGGGGTTAGAGAGAGAGATACACCATGGGGTTAGAGACAGATACACCATGGGGTTAGAGAGAGATACACCATGGGGTTAGAGAAAGATACACCATGAGGTTATGGAGAGATACACCGTGGGTTTAGAGAGATACACTGTGGGGTTCGAGAGAGATACAACATGAGGGTACTGAGAGATACACCATGGGTTTAGAGAGAGATACACCATGGGGATAGAGAGAGATACACCATGGGGTTAGAGAGAGATTCACCATGGGGTTTGAGATATATAAACCATGGGGTTAGCGAGAGATCCAGGATGGGGAGAGAAAGAGATACACCTTGGTGTCAGAGAGAGATAGACCATGGGTTTAGAGAGAGATACACCATGGGGTTGGACAGAGATACACCATGGGGTTAGAGAGAGATACACCATGGGGTTAGAGAGAGATACGCCGTGGGGTTAGAGAGAGATACGCCATGGGGTTAGAGAGAGTTACACCATGGGGTTAGAGAGAGATACACCGTGGGGTTAGAGAGAGATACGCCATGGGGTTAGAGAGAGATAAACCATGGGGTTAGAGAGAGATACACCATGGGGTTAGAGAGAGATACACCATGGGGTTAGAGAGAGAGATACACCATGGGGTTAGAGAGAGAGATACACCATGGGGTTAGAGAGAGATACACCATGGGGTTAGAGAGAGATACACCATTGGGTTAGAGAGAGATACACCATGGGGTTACAGAGAGAGATACACCATGGGGTTAGAGAGAGATACACCATGGGGTTAGAGAGAGATACACCATGGGGTTAGAGAGAGAGATACACCATGGGGTTAGAGAGAGAGATACACCATGGGGTTAGAGAGAGATACACCATGGGGATAGAGAGAGATACACCATGAGGTTAGAGAGCGATACACCGTGGGGTTCGAGAGAGATACACCATGGGTTTAGCGAGAGACACACCATGGGGTTAGAGGGAGATGCACCCATGGGTTAGGGGGAGATACACCATGGGGTTAGAGAGAGAGATACACCATGGGGTTAGAGAGAGATACACCATGGGGTTAGAGAGAGAGAGATACACCATGGGGTTAGAGAGCGATATACCGTGGGGTTCGAGAGCGATACAACGTGGGTTTAGAGCGAGATACACCATGGGGTGAGAGAGAGATACACCATGGGGTTAGAGAGAGATAAACCATGGGGTTAGAGAGAGATACACCATGGGGTTAGAGAGAGATACACCATGGGGTTAGAGAGAGAGATACACTGTGGGGTTAGAGAGAGATACACAATGGGGTTAGAGAGAGATACACCATGGGGTTCGAGAGAGATACACAATGGGGTGAGACATATACACCATGGGTTTAGAGAGAGATAGACCATGGGTTTAGAGAGAGATACACCATGTGGTTAGAGAGAGATACACCATGGGGTTAGAGAGAGAGATACACCATGGGGTTAGAGAGAGATACACCATGGGGTTAGAGAGAGATAGACCATGGGGTTGAGACAGAGATACACCATGGGTTTGGAGAGAGATACACCATGTGGTTAGAGAGAGATACACCATGGGGTTAGAGAGAGAGATACACCATGGGGTTAGAGAGAGAGATACACCATGGGGTTAGAGAGAGATACACTATGGGGTTAGAGAGATACACCATGGGGTTAGAGAGAGATACAACATGGGGTTAGTGAGAGATACACCATGGTGTTAGAGAGAGATACAACATGGGGTTACAGAGAGATACACTATGGGGTTAGAGAGATACACCATGGGGTTAGAGAGAGAGATACACCATGGGGTTAGAGAGAGATACACCATGGGGTTAGAGAGAGATACAACATGGGGTTAGAGAGAGAGATACACCATGGGGTTAGAGAGAGATACACCATGGGGTTAGAGAGAGATACACCATGGGCTTTGAGAGAGAGATACACCATGGGGTTAGAGAGAGATACACCATGGTGTTAGAGAGAGATACACTATGGGGTTAGAGAGATACACCATGGGGTTAGAGAGAGATACAACATGGGGTTAGTGAGAGATACACCATGGGGTTAGAGAGAGATACAACATGGGGTTAGAGAGAGAGATACACCATGGGGTTAGAGAGAGATACACCTTGGGGTTAGAGAGAGATACACCATGGGGTTTGAGAGAGAGACACACCATGGGGTTAGAGAGAGATACACCATGGGGTTAGAGAGAGATACACCATGAGGTTGGAGAGAGAGATACACCATGGAGTTAGAGAGAGATACGCCATGGGGTTAGAGAGAGATATACCATGGAGTTAGATAAAGATACACCATGGGGTGAGAGAGAGAGATACACCATGGGGTTAGAGAGATATACACCGTGGGGTTAGAGAGAGATACACCGTGCGGTTAGAGAGAGATACACCATGGGGTTAGAGAGAGATACACCATGGGGTTAGAGAGCGATACACCGTGGGGTTCGAGAGAGATACACCGTGGAGTTAGAGAGAGAGATACACCGTGGGGTTAGCGAGAGTTACACCATGGGGTTAGAGGGAGATGCACCATGGGGTTGGAGAGAGATACACCATGGGGTTTCAGAGGGATACACCATGGGGTTAGAGAGAGATACACCATGGGGTAAGAGAAAGAGATACACCAGGGGGTTAGAGAGAGATACACCATGGGGTTTCAGAGGGATACACCATGGGGTAGAGAGAGATACACCATGGGTTTAGAGAGAGATACACCATGGGGTTCAGAGAGAGATACACCATGAGGTGAGAGAGAGATACACCATGGGGTTCGAGAGAAATACACCATGGAGTTAGAGAGAGATACACCATGGGGATAGAGAGAGATACACCGTGGTGTTAGAGCGAGATACACCATGAGGGTATAGAGAGACACACCATGGGTTTTGAGAGAGATACACCATGGGGTTAGAGAGAGATACACCGTGGGGTTAGAGAGAGATACACCATGGGGTTAGAGAGAGAGAGAGATACACCATGGGGTTAGAGAGAGAGAGAGATACACCATGGGGATAGAGAGAGATACACCACGGGTTTAGAGAGAGATACACCATGGGGTTAGAGAGAGATACACCATGGGGTTTGAGATATATAAACCATGGGGTTAGCGAGAAATCCAGGATGGGGAGAGAAAGAGATACTCCTTGGTGTCAGAGAGAGATAGACCATGGGTTTAGAGAGAGATACACCATGGGGTTGGACAGAGATACACCATGGGTTTAGAGAGAGGTACACAGTGGGGATAGAGAGAGATACACCATGGGGTTAGAGAGAGTTACACCATGGGGTTAGAGAGAGAGATACACCATGGGTTTAGAGTGAGATACACAATGGGGTTAGAGAGAGATTCACTATGGGGTGAGAGAAATACACCATGGGGTTAGAGAGAGATACAACATGGGGTTAGAGAGAGATACACCATGGGGTTAGATAGAGAGATACACTATGGGGTTAGAGAGAGATACACCATGGGGTTAGAGAGAGATACACCATGAGGTTAGAGAGAGATAAGACATGGGGTTACAGAGCGATATACCATGGGGTTAGAGATAGAGATAAACCATGGGTTTAGAGTGAGATACACAATGGGGTTCGAGAGAGATTCACTAAGGGGTTAGAGAGAGATACACCATGGGGTTAGAGAGAGAGATACACCATGGGGTTAGAGAGAGGTACACCATGGGGTTAGAGAGACAGATACACCATGGGGTTAGAGAGAGATACACCATGGGGTTAGAGAGAGAGATACACCATGGGGTTAGAGATAGATAGACCGTGGGGTTAGAGAGAGATACACCATGGGGTTAGAGAAAGATACACCATGAGGTTATGGAGAGATACACCGTGGGTTTAGAGAGATACACTGTGGGGTTCGAGAGAGATACAACATGAGGGTACAGAGAGATACACCATGGGTTTAGAGAGAGATACACCATGGGGATAGAGAGAGATACACCATGGGGTTAGAGAGAGATACACCATGGGGTTAGAGAGAGATACACCATGGGGTTAGAGAGAGATACACCGTGGGGTTAGAGAGAGATACGCCATGGGGTTAGAGAGAGTTACACCATGGGGTAAGAGAGAGATACACCGTGGGGTTAGAGAGAGATACGCCATGGGGTTAGAGAGAGTTACACCATGGGGTTAGAGAGAGTTACACCATGGGGTTAGAGAGAGATACACCGTGGGGTTAGCGAGAGATCCAGGATGGGGAGAGAAAGAGATACACCTTGGTGTCAGAGAGAGATAGACCATGGGTTTAGAGAGAGATACACCATGGGGTTAGAGAGAGATACACCGTGGGGTTAGAGAGAGTTACACCATGGGGTTAGAGAGAGATACACCGTGGGGTTAGAGAGAGATACGCCATGGGGTTAGAGAGAGTTACACCATGGGGTTAGAGAGAGTTACACCATGGGGTTAGAGAGAGATACACCGTGGGGTTAGAGAGAGATACGCCATGGGGTTAGAGAGAGTTACACCATGGGGTTAGAGAGCGATACACCATGGGGTTAGAGAGAGAGATAAACCATGGGTTTAGAGTGAGATACACAATGGGGTTAGAGTGAGATACACAGTGGGGATAGAGAGAGATACACCATGGGGTTAGAGAGAGTTACACCATGGGGTTAGAGAGAGAGATACACCATGGGTTTAGAGTGAGATACACAATGGGGTTAGAGAGAGATTCACAATGGGGTGAGAGAAATACACCATGGGGTTAGAGAGAGATACAACATGGGGTTAGAGGGAGATACACCATGGGGTTAGATAGAGAGATACACTATGGGGTTAGAGAGAGATACACCATGGGGTTAGAGAGAGATACACCATGAGGTTAGAGAGAGATAAGCCATGGGGTTACAGAGCGATACACCATGGGGTTAGAGATAGAGATAAACCATGGGTTTAGAGTGAGATACTCAATGGGGTTAGAGAGAGATTCACTATGGGGTTAGAGAGAGATACACCATGAGGTTAGAGAGAGAGATACACCATGGGGTTAGAGAGAGATACACCATGGGGTTAGAGAGAGAGATACACCATGGGGTTAGAGAGAGAGATACACCATGGGGTTAGAGAGAGATACACCATGGGGTTAGAGAGAGATACACCATGAGGTTAGAGAGAGAGATACACCATGGGGTTAGAGAGAGATACACCATGGGGTTAGAGAGAGATACACCATGGGGTTAGAGAGAGATACAACATGAGGTTAGAGAGAGAGATACACCATGGGGTTAGAGAGAGATACACCATGGGGTTAGAGAGAGATACACCATGAGGTTAGAGAGAGAGATACACCATGGGGTTAGAGAGAGATACACCATGGGGTTAGAGAGAGAGATACACCATGGGGTTAGAGAGAGATACACCATGGGGTTAGAGAGACAGATACACCATGGGGTTAGAGAGAGATACACCATGGGGTTAGAGAGAGATACATCATGGGGTTAGAGAGAGAGATACACCATGGGGTAGAGATAGATAGACCATGGGGTTAGAGAGAGATACACCATGGGGTTAGAGAAAGATACACCATGAGGTTATGGAGAGATACACCGTGGGTTTAGAGAGATACACTGTGGGGTTCGAGAGAGATACAACATGAGGGTACAGAGAGATACACCATTGGTTTAGAGAGAGATACACCATGGGGATAGAGAGAGGTACAACATGGGGTTAGAGAGAGAGATACACCATGGGGTTAGAGAGAGATACACCATGGGGTTAGAGAGAGATACACCATGAGGTTAGAGAAAGATACACCGTGGGTTTAGAGAGATACACTGTGGGGTTCGAGAGAGATACAACATGAGGGTACAGAGAGATACACCATGGGTTTAGAGAGAGATACACCATGGGTTTAGAGTGAGATACACCATGGGGTTAGAGAGAGATACACCATGGGTTTAGAGAGAGATACACCATGGGGATAGAGAGAGATAAACCATGGGATTAGAGAGAGATTCACCATGGGGTTTGAGATATATAAACCATGGGGTTAGCGAGAGATCCAGGATGGGGAGAGAAAGAGATACACCTTGGTGTCAGAGAGAGATAGACCATGGGTTTAGAGAGAGATACACCATGGGTTTGGACAGAGATACACCATGGGGTTAGAGAGAGATAAACAGTGGGGATAGAGAGAGATACACCATGGGGTTAGAGAGAGTTACACCATGGGGTTAGAGAGAGATACACCGTGGGGTTAGAGAGAGATACACTGTGGGCTTAGAGAGAGATGCCACATGTGGTTAGAGAGAGATACAACATGGGGTTAGAGAGAGATACGCCATGGGGTTAGAGAGAGTTACACCATGGGGTTAGAGAGCGATACACCATGGGGTTAGAGAGAGAGATAAACCATGGGTTTAGAGTGAGATACACAATGGGGTTAGAGAGAGATTCACTATGGGGTTAGAGAGAGATACACCATGGGGTTAGAGAGAGATACACCATGGGGTTAGAGAGAGATACAACATGGGGTTAGAGAGAGGTACTCCATGGGGTTAAAGAGAGATACAACATGGGGTTAGAGAGAGATAAACCATGGGGTTAGAGTGAGATACACCATGGGGTTCGAGAGAGTGATACACCGTGGGGTTACTGAGATATACACCATGGGGTTAGAGAGAGATACACCATGGGGTTAGAGAGAGAGAGATACACCATGGGGTTAGAGAGAGATACACCATGGGGTTAGAGAGAGAGATACACCATGGGGTTAGAGAAAGAGAGATACACCATGGGGTTAGAGAGAGATACACCATGGGGTTAGAGAGAGAGATACACCATGGGGTTAGACAGAGAGAGATACACCATGGGGTTAGAGAGAGAGATACACGATGGGGTTAGAGAGAGATACACCGTGGGGTTAGACAGAGAGAGATACACCATGGGGTTAGAGAGAGAGATACACCATGGGGTTAGAGAGAGATACACCATGGGGTTAGAGAGAGATACAACATGGGGTTAGAGAGAGATACACCATGGGGTTAGAGAGAGATACACCATGGGGTTAGAGACAGAGATACACCATGGGTTTAGAGAGAGATACACCATGTGGTTAGAGAGAGATACACCATGGGGTTAGAGAGAGAGATACACCATGGGGTTAGAGAGAGATACACCATGGGGTTAGACAGAGAGAGATACACCATGGGGTTAGAGAGAGAGATACACCATGGGGTTAGAGAGAGATACACCATGGGGTTAGAGAGAGATACAACATGGGGTTAGAGAGAGATACACCATGGGGTTAGAGAGAGATACACCATGGGGTTAGAGACAGAGATACACCATGGGTTTAGAGAGAGATACACCATGTGGTTAGAGAGAGATACACCATGGGGTTAGAGAGAGAGATACACCATGGGGTTAGAGAGAGATACACCATGGGGTTAGAGAGAGATACACCATGGGGTTAGAGACAGAGATACACCATGGGTTTAGAGAGAGATACACCATGTGGTTAGAGAGAGATACACCATGTGGTTAGAGAGAGATACACCATGGGGTTAGAGAGAGAGATACACCATGGGGTTAGAGAGAGATACACCATGGGGTTAGAGAGAGATACACTATGGGGTTAGAGAGATACACCATGGGGTTAGAGAGAGATACAACATGGGGTTAGTGAGAGATACACCATGGTGTTAGAGAGAGATACAACATGGGGTTAGAGAGAGATACACTATGGGGTTAGAGAGATACACCATGGGGTTAGAGAGAGAGATACACCATGGGGTTAGAGAGAGATACACCATGGGGTTAGAGAGAGATACACCTTGGGGTTAGAGAGAGATACACCATGGGGTTTGAGAGAGAGATACACCATGGGGTTAGAGAGAGATACACCATGGGCTTTGAGAGAGAGATACACCATGGGGTTGGAGAGAGAGATACACCATGGAGTTAGGGAGAGATACGCCATGGGGTTAGAGAGAGATATACCATGGGGTTAGATAAAGATACACCATGGGGTTAGAGAGAGAGATACACCATGGGGTTAGAGAGATATACACCGTGGGGTTAGAGAGAGATACACCGTGCGGTTAGAGAGATATACACCGTAGGGTTAGAGAGAGATACACCGTGCGGTTAGAGAGAGATACACCATGGGGTTAGAGAGAGATACACCATGGGGTTAGAGAGCGATACACCGTGGGGTTCGAGAGAGATACACCGTGGAGTTAGAGAGAGAGATACACCGTGGGGTTAGCGAGAGTTACACCATGGGGTTAGAGGGAGATGCACCATGGGGTTGGAGAGAGATACACCATGGGGTTTCAGAGGGATACACCATGGGGTTAGAGAGAGATACACCATGGGGTAAGAGAAAGAGATACACCAGGGGGTTAGAGAGAGATACACCATGGGGTTTCAGAGGGATACACCATGGGGTAGAGAGAGATACACCATGGGTTTAGAGAGAGATACACCATGGGGTTCAGAGAGAGATACACCATGAGGTGAGAGAGAGATACACCATGGGGTTCGAGAGAAATACACCATGGAGTTAGAGAGAGATACACCATGGGGATAGAGAGAGATACACCGTGGTGTTAGAGCGAGATACACCATGAGGGTATAGAGAGACACACCATGGGTTTTGAGAGAGATACACCATGGGGTTAGAGAGAGATACACCGTGGGGTTAGAGAGAGATACACCATGGGGTTAGAGAGAGAGAGAGATACACCATGGGGTTAGAGAGAGAGAGAGATACACCATGGGGATAGAGAGAGATACACCACGGGTTTAGAGAGAGATACACCATGGGGTTAGAGAGAGATACACCATGGGGTTTGAGATATATAAACCATGGGGTTAGTGAGAAATCCAGGATGGGGAGAGAAAGAGATACTCCTTGGTGTCAGAGAGAGATAGACCATGGGTTTAGAGAGAGATACACCATGGGGTTGGACAGAGATACACCATGGGTTTAGAGAGAGATACACAGTGGGGATAGAGAGAGATACACCATGGGGTTAGAGAGAGTTACACCATGGGGTTAGAGAGAGAGATACACCATGGGTTTAGAGTGAGATACACAATGGGGTTAGAGAGAGATTCACTATGGGGTGAGAGAAATACACCATGGGGTTAGAGAGAGATACAACATGGGGTTAGAGAGAGATACACCATGGGGTTAGACAGAGAGATACACTATGGGGTTAGAGAGAGATACACCATGGGGTTAGAGAGAGATACACCATGAGGTTAGAGAGAGATAAGACATGGGGTTACAGAGCGATATACCATGGGGTTAGAGATAGAGATAAACCATGGGTTTAGAGTGAGATACACAATGGGGTTCGAGAGAGATTCACTAAGGGGTTAGAGAGAGATACACCATGGGGTTAGAGAGAGAGATACACCATGGGGTTAGAGAGAGATACACCATGGGGTTAGAGAGACAGATACACCATGGGGTTAGAGAGAGATACACCATGGGGTTAGAGAGAGATACACCATGGGGTTAGAGAGAGAGATACACCATGGGGTTAGAGAGAGAGATACACCATGGGGTTAGAGAGAGATACACCATGGGGTTAGAGAGAGATACACCATGGGGTTAGAGAGAGATACACCATGGGGTTAGAGAGAGATACACCATGGGGTTAGACAGAGAGATACACCATGGGTTTAGAGAGAGAGATACACCGCGGGGTTAGAGAGAGATACACCATGGGGTTAGAGAGAGATACACCATGGGGTTAGAGAGAGAGATACACCATGGGGTTAGAGAGAGAGATACACCATGGGGTTAGAGAGAGAGAGATACACCATGGGGTTAGAGAGAGATACACCGTGCGGTTAGAGAGAGATACACCATGAGGTTATGGAGAGATACACCATGGGGTTAGAGAGAGATTCACCATGGGGTTTGAGATATATAAACCATGGGGTTAGCGAGAGATCCAGGATGGGGAGAGAAAGAGATACACCTTGGTGTCAGAGAGAGATAGACCATGGGTTTATAGAGAGATACACCATGGGGTTGGACAGAGATACACCATGGGGTTAGAGAGAGATACACCATGGGGTTAGAGAGAGATACACCGTGGGGTTAGAGAGAGATACGCCATGGGGTTAGAGAGAGTTACACCATGGGGTTAGAGAGAGATACACCGTGGGGTTAGAGAGAGATACGCCATGGGGTTAGAGAGAGTTACACCATGGGGTTAGAGAGAGTTACACCATGGGGTTAGAGAGAGATACACCGTGGGGTTAGAGAGAGATACGCCATGGGGATAGAGAGAGTTACACCATGGGGTTAGAGAGCGATACACCATGGGGTTAGAGAGAGAGATAAACCATGGGTTTCGAGTGAGATACACAATGGGGTTAGAGAGAGATACACAGTGGGGATAGAGAGAGATACACCATGGGGTTAGAGAGAGTTACACCATGGGGTTAGAGAGAGAGATACACCATGGGTTTAGAGTGAGATACACAATGGGGTTAGAGAGAGATTCACAATGGGGTGAGAGAAATATACCATGGGGTTAGAGAGAGATACAACATGGGGTTAGAGAGAGATACACCATGGGGTTAGATAGAGAGATACACTATGGGGTTAGAGAGAGATACACCATGGGGTTAGAGAGAGATACACCATGAGGTTAGAGAGAGATAAGCCATGGGGTTACAGAGCGATACACCATGGGGTTAGAGATAGAGATAAACCATGGGTTTAGAGTGAGATACACAATGGGGTTAGAGAGAGATTCACTATGGGGTTAGAGAGAGATACACCATGAGGTTAGAGAGAGAGATACACCATGGGGTTAGAGAGAGATACACCATGGGGTTAGAGAGAGAGATACACCATGGGGTTAGAGAGAGATACACCATGGGGTTAGAGAGACAGATACACCATGGGGTTAGAGAGAGATACACCATGGGGTTAGAGAGAGATACACCATGAGGTTAGAGAGAGAGATACACCATGGGGTTAGAGAGAGATACACCATGGGGTTAGAGAGAGAGATACACCATGGGGTTAGAGAGAGATACACCATGGGGTTAGAGAGAGATACATCATGGGGTTAGAGAGAGAGATACACCATGGGGTAGAGATAGATAGACCATGGGGTTAGAGAGAGATACACCATGGGGTTAGAGAAAGATACACCATGAGGTTATGGAGAGATACACCGTGGTTTTAGAGAGATACACTGTGGGGTTCGAGGGAGATACAACATGAGGGTACAGAGAGATACACCATGGGTTTAGAGAGAGATACACCATGGGTTTAGAGAGAGATACACCATGGGGATAGAGAGAGATACACCATGGGGTTAGAGAGAGAGATACACCATGGGGTTAGAGATAGATACAACATGGGGTTAGAGAGAGATACACCATGAGGTTAGAGAAAGATACACCGTGGGTTTAGAGAGATACACTGTGGGGTTCGAGAGAGATACAACATGAGGGTACAGAGAGATACACCATGGGTTTAGAGAGAGATACACCATGGGGATAGAGAGAGATACACCATGGGATTAGAGAGAGATTCACCATGGGGTTTGAGATATATAAACCATGGGGTTAGCGAGAGATCCAGGATGGGGAGAGAAAGAGATACACCTTGGTGTCAGAGAGAGATAGACCATGGGTTTAGAGAGAGATACACCATGGGTTTGGACAGAGATACACCATGGGGTTAGAGAGAGATAAACAGTGGGGATAGAGAGAGATACACCATGGGGTTAGAGAGAGTTACACCATGGGGTTAGAGAGAGATACACCGTGGGGTTAGAGAGAGATACACTGTGAGCTTAGAGAGAGATGCCACATGTGGTTAGAGAGAGATACAACATGGGGTTAGAGAGAGATACGCCATGGGGTTAGAGAGAGTTACACCATGGGGTTAGAGAGCGATTCACCATGGGGTTAGAGAGAGAGATAAACCATGGGTTTAGAGTGAGATACACAATGGGGTTAGAGAGAGATTCACTATGGGGTTAGAGAGAGATACACCATGGGGTTAGAGAGAGATACACCATGGGGTTAGAGAGAGATACAACATGAGGTTAGAGAGAGATAAGCCATGGGGTTACAGAGCGATACACCATGGGGTTAGAGATAGAGATAAACCATGGGTTTAGAGTGAGATACACAATGGGGTTAGAGAGAGATTCACTATGGGGTTAGAGAGAGATACACCATGAGGTTAGAGAGAGAGATACACCATGGGGTTAGAGAGAGATACACCATGGGGTTAGAGAGAGAGATACACCATGGGGTTAGAGAGAGATACACCATGGGGTTAGAGAGACAGATACACCATGGGGTTAGAGAGAGATACACCATGGGGTTAGAGAGAGATACACCATGAGGTTAGAGAGAGAGATACACCATGGGGTTAGAGAGAGATACACCATGGGGTTAGAGAGAGATACACCATGGGGTTAGAGAGAGATACACCATGAGGTTAGAGAGAGAGATACACCATGGGGTTAGAGAGAGATACACCATGGGGTTAGAGAGAGAGATACACCATGGGGTTAGAGAGAGATACACCATGGGGTTAGAGAGACAGATACACCATGGGTTAGAGAGAGATACACCATGGGGTTAGAGAGAGATACACCATGGGGTTAGAGAAAGATACACCATGAGGTTATGGAGAGATACACCGTGGGTTTAGAGAGATACACTGTGGGGTTCGAGAGAGATACAACATGAGGGTACAGAGAGATACACCATGGGTTTAGAGAGAGATACACCATGGGGATAGAGAGAGATACACCATGGGGTTAGAGAGAGATACACCATGGGGTTAGAGAGAGATACACCATGGGTTTAGAGAGAGATACACCATGGGGATAGAGAGAGATACACCATGGGGTTAGAGAGAGAGATACACCATGGGGTTAGAGATAGATACAACATGGCGTTAGAGAGAGATACACCATGAGGTTAGAGAAAGATACACCGTGGGTTTAGAGAGATACACTGTGGGGTTCGAGAGAGATACAACATGAGGGTACAGAGAGATACACCATGGGTTTAGAGAGAGATACACCATGGGGATAGAGAGAGTTACACCATGGGGTTAGAGAGAGATACACCGTGGGGTTAGAGAGAGATTCACCATGGGGATAGAGAGAGATACACCATGGGATTAGAGAGAGATTCACCATGGGGTTTGAGATATATAAACCATGGGGTTAGCGAGAGATCCAGGATGGGGAGAGAAAGAGATACACCTTGGTGTCAGAGAGAGATAGACAATGGGTTTAGAGAGAGATACACCATGGGTTTGGACAGAGATACACCATGGGGTTAGAGAGAGATAAACAGTGGGGATAGAGAGAGATACACCATGGGGTTAGAGAGAGTTACACCATGGGGTTAGAGAGAGATACACCGTGGGGTTAGAGAGAGATACACTGTGGGCTTAGAGAGAGATGCCACATGTGGTTAGAGAGAGATACAACATGGGGTTAGAGAGAGATACGCCATGGGGTTAGAGAGAGTTACACCATGGCGTTAGAGAGCGATACACCATGGGGTTAGAGAGAGAGATAAACCATGGGTTTAGAGTAAGATACACAATGGGGTTAGAGAGAGATTCACTATGGGGTTAGAGAGAGATACACCATGGGGTTAGAGAGAGATACACCATGGGGTTAGAGAGAGATACAACATGGGGTTAGAGAGAGGTACTCCATGGGGTTAAAGAGAGATACAACATGGGGTTAGAGAGAGATAAACCATGGGGTTAGAGAGAGATACACCATGGGGTTCGAGAGAGAGATACACGGTGGGGTTACAGAGAGATACACCATGGGGTTAGAGAGAGATACACCATGGGGTTAGAGAGAGAGAGATACACCATGGGGTTAGAGAGAGATACACCATGGGGTTAGAGAGAGAGATACACCATGGGGTTAGAGAGAGAGAGATACACCATGGGGTTAGAGAGAGATACACCATGGGGTTAGAGAGAGAGATACACCATGGGGTTAGACAGAGAGAGATACACCATGGGGTTAGAGAGAGAGATACACCATGGGGTTAGAGAGAGATACACCGTGGGGTTAGAGAGAGAAACACCATGGAGTTAGAGAGAGATACACCATGGCGATAGAGAGAGATACACCACGGGTTTAGAGAGAGATACACCATGGGGTTAGAGAGAGATACACCGTGGGGTTAGAGAGAGATACACCATGGGGATAGAGAGATATACACCACGGGTTTAGAGAGAGATACACCATGGGGATAGAGAGAGATACACCATGGGGTTAGAGAGAGATTCAACATGGGGTTTGAGAGAGAGATACACCATGGGGATAGAGAGAGATACACCATGGAGTTAGAGAGAGATACAACGTGGGGTTTGAGATATATAAACCATGGGGTTAGCGAGAAATCCAGGATGGGGAGAGAAAGAGATACTCCTTGGTGTCAGAGAGAGATAGACCATGGGTTTAGAGAGAGATACACAGTGGGGATAGAGAGAGATACACCATGGGGTTAGAGAGAGTTACACCATGGTGTTAGAGAGAGAGATACACCATGGGTTTAGAGTGAGATACACAATGGGGTTAGAGAGAGATTCACTATGGGGTGAGAGAAATACACCATGGGGTTAGAGAGAGATACAACATGGGGTTAGAGAGAGATACACCATGGGGTTAGACAGAGAGATACACTATGGGGTTAGAGAGAGATACACCATGGGGTTAGAGAGAGATACACCATGAGGTTAGAGAGAGATAAGACATGGGGTTACAGAGCGATATACCATGGGGTTAGAGATAGAGATAAACCATGGGTTTAGAGTGAGATACACAATGGGGTTCGAGAGAGATTCACTAAGGGGTTAGAGAGAGATACACCATGGGGTTAGAGAGAGAGATACACCATGGGGTTAGAGAGAGATACACCATGGGGTTAGAGAGACAGATACACCATGGGGTTAGAGAGAGATACACCATGGGATTAGAGAGAGAGATACACCATGGGGTTAGAGATAGATAGACCGTGGGGTTAGAGAGAGATACACCATGGGGTTAGAGAAAGATACACCATGAGGTTATGGAGAGAAACACCGTGGGTTTAGAGAGATACACTGTGGGGTTCGAGAGAGATACAACATGAGGGTACAGAGAGATACACCATGGGTTTAGAGAGAGATACACCATGGGGATAGAGAGAGATACACCATGGGGTTAGAGAGAGATACACCATGGGGTTAGAGAGAGATTCACCATGGGGATTGAGATATATAAACCATGGGGTTAGCGAGAGATCCAGGATGGGGAGAGAAAGAGATACACCTTGGTGTCAGAGAGAGATAGACCATGGGTTTATAGAGAGATACACCATGGGGTTGGACAGAGATACACCATGGGGTTAGAGAGAGATACACCATGGGGTTAGAGAGAGTTACACCATGGGGTTAGAGAGAGATACACCGTGGGGTTAGAGAGAGATACGCCATGGGGTTAGAGAGAGTTACACCATGGGGTTAGAGAGAGTTACACCATGGGGTTAGAGAGAGATACACCGTGGGGTTAGAGAGAGATACGCCATGGGGTTAGAGAGAGTTACACGATGGGGTTAGAGAGACAGATACACCATGGGGTTAGAGAGAGATACACCATGGGGTTAGAGAGAGATACATCATGGGGTTAGAGAGAGAGATACACCATGGGGTAGAGATAGATAGACCATGGGGTTAGAGAGAGATACACCATGGGGTTAGAGAAAGATACACCATGAGGTTATGGAGAGATACACCGTGGTTTTAGAGAGATACACTGTGGGGTTCGAGGGAGATACAACATGAGGGTACAGAGAGATACACCATGGGTTTAGAGAGAGATACACCATGGGTTTAGAGAGAGATACACCATGGGGATAGAGAGAGAAACACCATGGGGTTAGAGAGAGAGATACACCATGGGGTTAGAGATAGATACAACATGGGGTTAGAGAGAGATACACCATGAGGTTAGAGAAAGATACACCGTGGGTTTAGAGAGATACACTGTGGGGTTCGAGAGAGATACAACATGAGGGTACAGAGAGATACACCATGGGTTTAGAGAGAGATACACCATGGGGATAGAGAGAGATACACCATGGGATTAGAGAGAGATTCACCATGGGGTTTGAGATATATAAACCATGGGGTTAGCGAGAGATCCAGGATGGGGAGAGAAAGAGATACACCTTGGTGTCAGAGAGAGATAGACCATGGGTTTAGAGAGAGATACACCATGGGTTTGGACAGAGATACACCATGGGGTTAGAGAGAGATAAACAGTGGGGATAGAGAGAGATACACCATGGGGTTAGAGAGAGTTACACCATGGGGTTAGAGAGAGATACACCGTGGGGTTAGAGAGAGATACACTGTGAGCTTAGAGAGAGATGCCACATGTGGTTAGAGAGAGATACAACATGGGGTTAGAGAGAGATACGCCATGGGGTTAGAGAGAGTTACACCATGGGGTTAGAGAGCGATACACCATGGGGTTAGAGAGAGAGATAAACCATGGGTTTAGAGTGAGATACACAATGGGGTTAGAGAGAGATTCACTATGGGGTTAGAGAGAGATACACCATGGGGTTAGAGAGAGATACACCATGGGGTTAGAGAGAGATACACCATGAGGTTAGAGAGAGATAAGCCATGGGGTTACAGAGCGATACACCATGGGGTTAGAGATAGAGATAAACCATGGGTTTAGAGTGAGATACACAATGGGGTTAGAGAGAGATTCACTATGGGGTTAGAGAGAGATACACCATGAGGTTAGAGAGAGAGATACACCATGGGGTTAGAGAGAGATACACCATGGGGTTAGAGAGAGAGATACACCATGGGGTTAGAGAGAGATACACCATGGGGTTAGAGAGACAGATACACCATGGGGTTAGAGAGAGATACACCATGGGGTTAGAGAGAGATACACCATGAGGTTAGAGAGAGAGATACACCATGGGGTTAGAGAGAGATACACCATGGGGTTAGAGAGAGATACACCATGGGGTTAGAGAGAGATACACCATGAGGTTAGAGAGAGAGATACACCATGGGGTTAGAGAGAGATACACCATGGGGTTAGAGAGAGAGATACACCATGGGGTTAGAGAGAGATACACCATGGGGTTAGAGAGACAGATACACCATGGGGTTAGCGAGAGATACACCATGGGGTTAGAGAGAGATACACCATGGGGTTAGAGAAAGATACACCATGAGGTTATGGAGAGATACACCGTGGGTTTAGAGAGATACACTGTGGGGTTCGAGAGAGATACAACATGAGGGTACAGAGAGATACACCATGGGTTTAGAGAGAGATACACCATGGGTTTAGAGAGAGATACACCATGGGGATAGAGAGAGATACACCATGGGGTTAGAGAGAGAGATACACCATGGGGTTAGAGATAGATACAACATGGGGTTAGAGAGAGATACACCATGAGGTTAGAGAAAGATACACCGTGGGTTTAGAGAGATACACTGTGGGGTTCGAGAGAGATACAACATGAGGGTACAGAGAGATACACCATGGGTTTAGAGAGAGATACACCATGGGGATAGAGAGAGATACACCATGGGATTAGAGAGAGATTCACCATGGGGTTTGAGATATATAAACCATGGGGTTAGCGAGAGATCCAGGATGGGGAGAGAAAGAGATACACCTTGGTGTCAGAGAGAGATAGACAATGGGTTTAGAGAGAGATACACCATGGGTTTGGACAGAGATACACCATGGGGTTAGAGAGAGATAAACAGTGGGGATAGAGAGAGATACACCATGGGGTTAGAGAGAGTTACACCATGGGGTTAGAGAGAGATACACCGTGGGGTTAGAGAGAGATACACTGTGGGCTTAGAGAGAGATGCCACATGTGGTTAGAGAGAGATACAACATGGGGTTAGAGAGAGATACGCCATGGGGTTAGAGAGAGTTACACCATGGCGTTAGAGAGCGATACACCATGGGGTTAGAGAGAGAGATAAACCATGGGTTTAGAGTAAGATACACAATGGGGTTAGAGAGAGATTCACTATGGGGTTAGAGAGAGATACACCATGGGGTTAGAGAGAGATACACCATGGGGTTAGAGAGAGATACAACATGGGGTTAGAGAGAGGTACTCCATGGGGTTAAAGAGAGATACAACATGGGGTTAGAGAGAGATAAACCATGGGGTTAGAGAGAGATACACCATGGGGTTCGAGAGAGAGATACACGGTGGGGTTACAGAGAGATACACCATGGGGTTAGAGAGAGATACACCATGGGGTTAGAGAGAGAGAGATACACCATGGGGTTAGAGAGAGATACACCATGGGGTTAGAGAGAGAGATACACCATGGGGTTAGAGAGAGAGAGATACACCATGGGGTTAGAGAGAGATACACCATGGGGTTAGAGAGAGAGATACACCATGGGGTTAGACAGAGAGAGATACACCATGGGGTTAGAGAGAGAGATACACCATGGGGTTAGAGAGAGATACACCGTGGGGTTAGAGAGAGAAACACCATGGAGTTAGAGAGAGATACACCATGGCGATAGAGAGAGATACACCACGGGTTTAGAGAGAGATACACCATGGGGTTAGAGAGAGATACACCGTGGGGTTAGAGAGAGATACACCATGGGGTTAGAGAGAGATACACCATGGGGATAGAGAGATATACACCACGGGTTTAGAGAGAGATACACCATGGGGATAGAGAGAGATACACCATGGGGTTAGAGAGAGATTCAACATGGGGTTTGAGAGAGAGATACACCATGGGGATAGAGAGAGATACACAATGGAGTTAGAGAGAGATACACCGTGGGGTTTGAGATATATAAATCATGGGGTTAGCGAGAAATCCAGGATGGGGAGAGAAAGAGATACTCCTTGGTGTCAGAGAGAGATAGACCATGGGTTTAGAGAGAGATACACAGTGGGGATAGAGAGAGATACACCATGGGGTTAGAGAGAGTTACACCATGGTGTTAGAGAGAGAGATACACCATGGGTTTAGAGTGAGATACACAATGGGGTTAGAGAGAGATTCACTATGGGGTGAGAGAAATACACCATGGGGTTAGAGAGAGATACAACATGGGGTTAGAGAGAGATACACCATGGGGTTAGACAGAGAGATACACTATGGGGTTAGAGAGAGATACACCATGGGGTTAGAGAGAGATACACTGTGAGCTTAGAGAGAGATGCCACATGTGGTTAGAGAGAGATACAACATGGGGTTAGAGAGAGATACGCCATGGGGTTAGAGAGAGTTACACCATGGGGTTAGAGAGCGATACACCATGGGGTTAGAGAGAGAGATAAACCATGGGTTTAGAGTGAGATACACAATGGGGTTAGAGAGAGATTCACTATGGGGTTAGAGAGAGATACACCATGGGGTTAGAGAGAGATACACCATGGGGTTAGAGAGAGATACACCATGGGGTTAGAGAGAGAGATACACCATGGGGTTAGAGAGAGATACACCATGGGGTTAGAGAGACAGATACACCATGGGGTTAGAGAGAGATACACCATGGGGTTAGAGAGAGATACACCATGAGGTTAGAGAGAGAGATACACCATGGGGTTAGAGAGAGATACACCATGGGGTTAGAGAGAGATACACCATGGGGTTAGAGAGAGATACACCATGAGGTTAGAGAGAGAGATACACCATGGGGTTAGAGAGAGATACACCATGGGGTTAGAGAGAGAGATACACCATGGGGTTAGAGAGAGATACACCATGGGGTTAGAGAGACAGATACACCATGGGGTTAGAGAGAGATACACCATGGGGTTAGAGAGAGATACACCATGGGGTTAGAGAGAGATACACCATGGGGTTAGAGAAAGATACACCATGAGGTTATGGAGAGATACACCGTGGGTTTAGAGAGATACACTGTGGGGTTCGAGAGAGATACAACATGAGGGTACAGAGAGATACACCATGGGTTTAGAGAGAGATACACCATGGGTTTAGAGAGAGATACACCATGGGGATAGAGAGAGATACACCATGGGGTTAGAGAGAGAGATACACCATGGGGTTAGAGATAGATACAACATGGGGTTAGAGAGAGATACACCATGAGGTTAGAGAAAGATACACCGTGGGTTTAGAGAGATACACTGTGGGGTTCGAGAGAGATACAACATGAGGGTACAGAGAGATACACCATGGGTTTAGAGAGAGATACACCATGGGGATAGAGAGAGATACACCATGGGATTAGAGAGAGATTCACCATGGGGTTTGAGATATATAAACCATGGGGTTAGCGAGAGATCCAGGATGGGGAGAGAAAGAGATACACCTTGGTGTCAGAGAGAGATAGACCATGGGTTTAGAGAGAGATACACCATGGGTTTGGACAGAGATACACCATGGGGTTAGAGAGAGATAAACAGTGGGGATAGAGAGAGATACACCATGGGGTTAGAGAGAGAGATTCACTAAGGGGTTAGAGAGAGATACACCATGGGGTTAGAGAGAGAGATACACCATGGGGTTAGAGAGAGATACACCATGGGGTTAGAGAGACAGATACACCATGGGGTTAGAGAGAGATACACCATGGGATTAGAGAGAGAGATACACCATGGGGTTAGAGATAGATAGACCGTGGGGTTAGAGAGAGATACACCATGGGGTTAGAGAAAGATACACCATGAGGTTATGGAGAGAAACACCGTGGGTTTAGAGAGATACACTGTGGGGTTCGAGAGAGATACAACATGAGGGTACAGAGAGATACACCATGGGTTTAGAGAGAGATACACCATGGGGATAGAGAGAGATACACCATGGGGTTAGAGAGAGATTCACCATGGGGATTGAGATATATAAACCATGGGGTTAGCGAGAGATCCAGGATGGGGAGAGAAAGAGATACACCTTGGTGTCAGAGAGAGATAGACCATGGGTTTATAGAGAGATACACCATGGGGTTGGACAGAGATACACCATGGGGTTAGAGAGAGATACACCATGGGGTTAGAGAGAGATACACCGTGGGGTTAGAGAGAGATACGCCATGGGGTTAGAGAGAGTTACACCATGGGGTTAGAGAGAGATACACCGTGGGGTTAGAGAGAGATACGCCATGGGGTTAGAGAGAGTTACACCATGGGGTTAGAGAGAGTTACACCATGGGGTTAGAGAGAGATACACCGTGGGGTTAGAGAGAGATACGCCATGGGGTTAGAGAGAGTTACACCATGGGGTTAGAGAGCGATACACCATGGGGTTAGAGAGAGAGATAAACCATGTGTTTAGTGTGAGATACACAATGGGGTTAGAGAGAGATACACAGTGGGGATAGAGAGAGATACACCATGGGGTTAGAGAGAGAGATACACCATGGGTTTAGAGTGAGATACACAATGGGGTTAGAGAGAGATTCACAATGGGGTGAGAGAAATATACCATGGGGTTAGAGAGAGATACAACATGGGGTTAGAGAGAGATACACCATGGGGTTAGATAGAGAGATACACTATGGGGTTAGAGAGAGATACACCATGGGGTTAGAGAGAGATACACCATGAGGTTAGAGAGAGATAAGCCATGGGGTTACAGAGCGATACACCATGGAGTTAGAGATAGAGATAAACCATGGGTTTAGAGTGAGATACACAATGGGGTTAGAGAGAGATTCACTATGGGGTTAGAGAGAGATACACCATGAGGTTAGAGAGAGAGATACACCATGGGGTTAGAGAGAGATACACCATGGGGTTAGAGAGAGAGATACACCATGGGGTTAGAGAGAGATACACCATGGGGTTAGAGAGACAGATACACCAAGGGGTTAGAGAGAGATACACCATGGGGTTAGACAGAGATACACCATGAGGTTAGAGAGAGAGATACACCATGGGGTTAGAGAGAGATACACCATGGGGTTAGAGAGAGATACACCATGAGGTTAGAGAGAGAGATACACCATGGGGTTAGAGAGAGATACACCATGGGGTTAGAGAGAGAGATACACCATGGGGTTAGAGAGAGATACACCATGGGGTTAGAGAGACAGATACACCATGGGGTTAGAGAGAGATACACCATGGGGTTAGAGAGAGATACATCATGGGGTTAGAGAGAGAGATACACCATGGGGTAGAGATAGATAGACCATGGGGTTAGAGAGAGATACACCATGGGGTTAGAGAAAGATACACCATGAGGTTATGGAGAGATACACCGTGGTTTTAGAGAGATACACTGTGGGGTTCGAGAGAGATACAACATGAGGGTACAGAGAGATACACCATGGGTTTAGAGAGAGATACACCATTGGTTTAGAGAGAGATACACCATGGGGATAGAGAGAGATACACCATGGGGTTAGAGAGAGAGATACACCATGGGGTTAGAGATAGATACAACATGGGGTTAGAGAGAGATACACCATGAGGTTAGAGAAAGATACACCGTGGGTTTAGAGAGATACACTGTGGGGTTCGAGAGAGATACAACATGAGGGTACAGAGAGATACACCATGGGTTTAGAGAGAGATACACCATGGGGATAGAGAGAGATACACCATGGGATTAGAGAGAGATTCACCATGGGGTTTGAGATATATAAACCATGGGGTTAGCGAGAGATCCAGGATGGGGAGAGAAAGAGATACACCTTGGTGTCAGAGAGAGATAGACCATGGGTTTAGAGAGAGATACACCATGTGTTTGGACAGAGATACACCATGGGGTTAGAGAGAGATAAACAGTGGGGATAGAGAGAGATACACCATGGGATTAGAGAGAGTTACACCATGGGGTTAGAGAGAGATACACCGTGGGGTTAGAGAGAGATACACTGTGAGCTTAGAGAGAGATGCCACATGTGGTTAGAGAGAGATACAACATGGGGTTAGAGAGAGATACGCCATGGGGTTAGAGAGAGTTACACCATGGGGTTAGAGAGCGATACACCATGGGGTTAGAGAGAGAGATAAACCATGGGTTTAGAGTGAGATACACAATGGGGTTAGAGAGAGATTCACTATGGGGTTAGAGAGAGATACACCATGGGGTTAGAGAGTGATACACCATGGGGTTAGAGAGAGATACACCATGGGGTTAGAGAGAGAGATACACCATGGGGTTAGAGAGAGATACACCATGGGGTTAGAGAGACAGATACACCATGGGGTTAGAGAGAGATACACCATGGGGTTAGAGAGAGATACACCATGAGGTTAGAGAGAGAGATACACCATGGGGTTAGAGAGAGATACACCATGGGGTTAGAGAGAGATACACCATGGGGTTAGAGAGAGATACACCATGAGGTTAGAGAGAGAGATACACCATGGGGTTAGAGAGAGATACACCATGGGGTTAGAGAGAGAGATACACCATGGGGTTAGAGAGAGATACACCATGGGGTTAGAGAGACAGATACACCATGGGGTTAGAGAGAGATACACCATGGGGTTAGAGAGAGATACACCATGGGGTTAGAGAGAGATACACCATGGGGTTAGAGAAAGATACACCATGAGGTTATGGAGAGATACACCGTGGGTTTAGAGAGATACACTGTGGGGTTCGAGAGAGATACAACATGAGGGTACAGAGAGATACACCATGGGTTTAGAGAGAGATACACCATGGGTTTAGAGAGAGATACACCATGGGGATAGAGAGAGATACACCATGGGGTTAGAGAGAGAGATACACCATGGGGTTAGAGATAGATACAACATGGGGTTAGAGAGAGATACACCATGAGGTTAGAGAAAGATACACCGTGGGTTTAGAGAGATACACTGTGGGGTTCGAGAGAGATACAACATGAGGTTACAGAGAGATACACCATGGGTTTAGAGAGAGATACACCATGGGGATAGAGAGAGATACACCATGGGATTAGAGAGAGATTCACCATGGGGTTTGAGATATATAAACCATGGGGTTAGCGAGAGATCCAGGATGGGGAGAGAAAGAGATACACCTTGGTGTCAGAGAGAGATAGACCATGGGTTTAGAGAGAGATACACCATGGGTTTGGACAGAGATACACCATGGGGTTAGAGAGAGATAAACAGTGGGGATAGAGAGAGATACACCATGGGGTTAGAGAGAGTTACACCATGGGGTTAGAGAGAGATACACCGTGGGGTTAGAGAGAGATACACTGTGGGCTTAGAGAGAGATGCCACATGTGGTTAGAGAGAGATACAACATGGGGTTAGAGAGAGATACGCCATGGGGTTAGAGAGAGTTACACCATGGCGTTAGAGAGCGATACACCATGGGGTTAGAGAGAGAGATAAACCATGGGTTTAGAGTAAGATACACAATGGGGTTAGAGAGAGATTCACTATGGGGTTAGAGAGAGATACACCATGGGGTTAGAGAGAGATACACCATGGGGTTAGAGAGAGATACAACATGGGGTTAGAGAGAGGTACTCCATGGGGTTAAAGAGAGATACAACATGGGGTTAGAGAGAGATAAACCATGGGGTTAGAGAGAGATACACCATGGGGTTCGAGAGAGAGATACACGGTGGGGTTACAGAGAGATACACCATGGGGTTAGAGAGAGATACACCATGGGGTTAGAGAGAGAGAGATACATCATGGGGTTAGAGAGAGATACACCATGGGGTTAGAGAGAGAGATACACCATGGGGTTAGAGAGAGAGAGATACACCATGGGGTTAGAGAGAGATACACCATGGGGTTAGAGAGAGAGATACACCATGGGGTTAGACAGAGAGAGATACACCATGGTGTTAGAGAGAGAGATACACCATGGGGTTAGAGAGAGATACACCGTGGGGTTAGAGAGAGATACACCATGGGGTTAGAGAGAGATACACCATGGGGATAGAGAGATATACACCACGGGTTTAGAGAGAGATACACCATGGGGATAGAGAGAGATACACCATGGGGTTAGAGAGAGATTCAACATGGGGTTTGAGAGAGAGATACACCATGGGGATAGAGAGAGAGATACACCATGGAGTTAGAGAGAGATACACCGTGGGGTTTGAGATATATAAACCATGGTGTTAGCGAGAAATCCAGGATGGGGAGAGAAAGAGATACTCCTTGGTGTCAGAGAGAGATAGACCATGGGTTTAGAGAGAGATACACCATGGGGTTGGACAGAGATACACCATGGGTTTAGAGAGAGATACACAGTGGGGATAGAGAGAGATACACCATGGGGTTAGAGAGAGTTACACCATGGGGTTAGAGAGAGAGATACACCATGGGTTTAGAGTGAGATACACAATGGGGTTAGAGGGAGATTCACTATGGGGTGAGAGAAATACACCATGGGGTTAGAGAGAGATACAACATGGGGTTAGAGAGAGATACACCATGGGGTTAGACAGAGAGATACACTATGGGGTTAGAGAGAGATACACCATGGGGTTAGAGAGAGATACACCATGAGGTTAGAGAGAGATAAGACATGGGGTTACAGAGCGATATACCATGGGGTTAGAGATAGAGATAAACCATGGGTTTAGAGTGAGATACACAATGGGGTTCGAGAGAGATTCACTAAGGGGTTAGAGAGAGATACACCATGGGGTTAGAGAGAGAGATACACCATGGGGTTAGAGAGAGATACACCATGGGGTTAGAGAGACAGATACACCATGGGGTTAGAGAGAGATACACCATGGGATTAGAGAGAGAGATACACCATGGGGTTAGAGATAGATAGACCGTGGGGTTAGAGAGAGATACACCATGGGGTTAGAGAAAGATACACCATGAGGTTATGGAGAGAAACACCGTGGGTTTAGAGAGATACACTGTGGGGTTCGAGAGAGATACAACATGAGGGTACAGAGAGATACACCATGGGTTTAGAGAGAGATACACCATGGGGATAGAGAGAGATACACCATGGGGTTAGAGAGAGATTCACCATGGGGTTTGAGATATATAAACCATGAGGTTAGCGAGAGATCCCGGATGGGGAGAGAAAGAGATACACCTTGGTGTCAGAGAGAGATAGACCATGGGTTTATAGAGAGATACACCATGGGGTTGGACAGAGATACACCATGGGGTTAGAGAGAGATACACCATGGGGTTAGAGAGAGATACACCGTGGGGTTAGAGAGAGATACGCCATGGGGTTAGAGAGAGTTACACCATGGGGTTAGAGAGAGATACACCGTGGGGTTAGAGAGAGATACGCCATGGGGTTAGAGAGAGTTACACCATGGGGTTAGAGAGAGTTACACCATGGGGTTAGAGAGAGATACACCGTGGGGTTAGAGAGAGATACGCCATGGGGTTAGAGAGAGTTACACCATGGGGTTAGAGAGCGATACACCATGGGGTTAGAGAGAGAGATAAACCATGGGTTTCGAGTGAGATACACAATGGGGTTAGAGAGAGATACACAGTGGGGATAGAGAGAGATACACCATGGGGTTAGAGAGAGTTACACCATGGGGTTAGAGAGAGAGATACACCATGGGTTTAGAGTGAGATACACAATGGGGTTAGAGAGAGATTCACAATGGGGTGAGAGAAATATACCATGGGGTTAGAGAGAGATACAACATGGGGTTAGAGAGAGATACACCATGGGGTTAGATAGAGAGATACACTATGGGGTTAGAGAGAGATACACCATGGGGTTAGAGAGAGATACACCATGAGGTTAGAGAGAGATAAGCCATGGGGTTACAGAGCGATACACCATGGGGTTAGAGATAGAGATAAACCATGGGTTTAGAGTGAGATACACAATGGGGTTAGAGAGAGATTCACTATGGGGTTAGAGAGAGATACACCATGAGGTTAGAGAGAGAGATACACCATGGGGTTAGAGAGAGATACACCATGGGGTTAGAGAGAGAGATACACCATGGGGTTAGAGAGAGATACACCATGGGGTTAGAGAGACAGATACACCATGGGGTTAGAGAGAGATACACCATGGGGTTAGAGAGAGATACACCATGAGGTTAGAGAGAGAGATACACCATGGGGTTAGAGAGAGATACACCATGGGGTTAGAGAGAGATACACCATGAGGTTAGAGAGAGAGATACACCATGGGGTTAGAGAGAGATACACCATGGGGTTAGAGAGAGAGATACACCATGGGGTTAGAGAGAGATACACCATGGGGTTAGAGAGACAGATACACCATGGGGTTAGAGAGAGATACACCATGGGGTTAGAGAGAGATACATCATGGGGTTAGAGAGAGAGATACACCATGGGGTAGAGATAGATAGACCATGGGGTTAGAGAGAGATACACCATGGGGTTAGAGAAAGATACACCATGAGGTTATGGAGAGATACACCGTGGTTTTAGAGAGATACACTGTGGGGTTCGAGAGAGATACAACATGAGGGTACAGAGAGATACACCATGGGGTTAGAGAGAGATACACCATGGGTTTAGAGAGAGATACACCATGGGGATAGAGAGAGATACACCATGGGGTTAGAGAGAGAGATACACAATGGGGTTAGAGATAGATACAACATGGGGTTAGAGAGAGATACACCATGAGGTTAGAGAAAGATACACCGTGGGTTTAGAGAGATACACTGTGGGGTTCGAGAGAGATACAACATGAGGGTACAGAGAGATACACCATGGGGTTAGAGAGAGATACACCATGGGGATAGAGAGAGATACACCATGGGGTTAGAGAGAGATTCACCATGGGGTTTGAGATATATAAACCATGGGGTTAGCGAGAGATCCAGGATGGGGAGAGAAAGAGATACACCTTGGTGTCAGAGAGAGATAGACCATGGGTTTAGAGAGAGATACACCATGGGTTTGGACAGAGATACACCATGGGGTTAGAGAGAGATAAACAGTGGGGATAGAGAGAGATACACCATGGGGTTAGAGAGAGTTACACCATGGGGTTAGAGAGAGATACACCGTGGGGTTAGAGAGAGATACACTGTGAGCTTAGAGAGAGATGCCACATGTGGTTAGAGAGAGATACAACATGGGGTTAGAGAGAGATACGCCATGGGGTTAGAGAGAGTTACACCATGGGGTTAGAGAGCGATACACCATGGGGTTAGAGAGAGAGATAAACCATGGGTTTAGAGTGAGATACACAATGGGGTTAGAGAGAGATTCACTATGGGGTTAGAGAGAGATACACCATGGGGTTAGAGAGAGATACACCATGGGGTTAGAGAGAGATACACCATGAGGTTAGAGAGAGATAAGCCATGGGGTTACAGAGCGATACACCATGGGGTTAGAGATAGAGATAAACCATGGGTTTAGAGTGAGATACACAATGGGGTTAGAGAGAGATTCACTATGGGGTTAGAGAGAGATACACCATGAGGTTAGAGAGAGAGATACACCATGGGGTTAGAGAGAGATACACCATGGGGTTAGAGAGAGAGATACACCATGGGGTTAGAGAGAGATACACCATGGGGTTAGAGAGACAGATACTCCATGGGGTTAGAGAGAGATACACCATGGGGTTAGAGAGAGATACACCATGAGGTTAGAGAGAGAGATACACCATGGGGTTAGAGAGAGATACACCATGGGGTTAGAGAGAGATACACCATGGGGTTAGAGAGAGATACACCATGAGGTTAGAGAGAGAGATACACCATGGGGTTAGAGAGAGATACACCATGGGGTTAGAGAGAGAGATACACCATGGGGTTAGAGAGAGATACACCATGGGGTTAGAGAGACAGATACACCATGGGGTTAGAGAGAGATACACCATGGGGTTAGAGAGAGATACACCATGGGGTTAGAGAGAGATACACCATGGGGTTAGAGAAAGATACACCATGAGGTTATGGAGAGATACACCGTGGGTTTAGAGAGATACACTGTGGGGTTCGAGAGAGATACAACATGAGGGTACTGAGAGATACACCATGGGGTTAGAGAGAGATACACCATGGGTTTAGAGAGAGATACACCATGGGGATAGAGAGAGATACACCATGGGGTTAGAGAGAGAGATACACCATGGGGTTAGAGATAGATACAACATGGGGTTAGAAAGAGATACACCATGAGGTTAGAGAAAGATACACCGTGGGTTTAGAGAGATACACTGTGGGGTTCGAGAGAGATACAACATGAGGGTACAGAGAGATACACCATGGGTTTAGAGAGAGATACACCATGGGGATAGAGAGAGATACACCATGGGATTAGAGAGAGATTCACCATGGGGTTTGAGATATATAAACCATGGGGTTAGCGAGAGATCCAGGATGGGGAGAGAAAGAGATACACCTTGGTGTCAGAGAGAGATAGACCATGGGTTTAGAGAGAGATACACCATGGGTTTGGACAGAGATACACCATGGGGTTAGAGAGAGATAAACAGTGGGGATAGAGAGAGATACACCATGGGGTTAGAGAGAGTTACACCATGGGGTTAGAGAGAGATACACCGTGGGGTTAGAGAGAGATACACTGTGGGCTTAGAGAGAGATGCCACATGTGGTTAGAGAGAGATACAACATGGGGTTAGAGAGAGATACGCCATGGGGTTAGAGAGAGTTACACCATGGCGTTAGAGAGCGATACACCATGGGGTTAGAGAGAGAGATAAACCATGGGTTTAGAGTAAGATACACAATGGGGTTAGAGAGAGATTCACTATGGGGTTAGAGAGAGATACACCATGGGGTTAGAGAGAGATACACCATGGGGTTAGAGAGAGATACAACATGGGGTTAGAGAGAGGTACTCCATGGGGTTAAAGAGAGATACAACATGGGGTTAGAGAGAGATAAACCATGGGGTTAGAGAGAGATACACCATGGGGTTCGAGAGAGAGATACACGGTGGGGTTACAGAGAGATACACCATGGGGTTAGAGAGAGATACACCATGGGGTTAGAGAGAG
Source organism: Chiloscyllium punctatum (assembly GCF_047496795.1). Classification (NCBI taxonomy): domain Eukaryota; kingdom Metazoa; phylum Chordata; class Chondrichthyes; order Orectolobiformes; family Hemiscylliidae; genus Chiloscyllium; species Chiloscyllium punctatum. The sequence continues at coordinate 100,020 of NW_027310054.1, forward strand.
AGAGATACACCATGGGGTTAGAGAGAGATACACCATGGGGTTAGAGAGAGAGATACACCATGGGGTTAGAGAGAGAGAGATACACCATGGGGTTAGAGAGAGATACACCATGGGGTTAGAGAGAGAGATACACCATGGGGTTAGACAGAGAGAGATACACCATGGGGTTAGAGAGAGAGATACACCATGGGGTTAGAGAGAGATACACCGTGGGGTTAGAGAGAGAAACACCATGGAGTTAGAGAGAGATACACCATGGCGATAGAGAGAGATACACCACGGGTTTAGAGAGAGATACACCATGGGGTTAGAGAGAGATACACCGTGGGGTTAGAGAGAGATACACCATGGGGTTAGAGAGAGATACATCATGGGGATAGAGAGATATACACCACGGGTTTAGAGAGAGATACACCATGGGGATAGAGAGAGATACACCATGGGGTTAGAGAGAGATTCAACATGGGGTTTGAGAGAGAGATACACCATGGGGATAGAGAGAGATACACCATGGAGTTAGAGAGAGATACACCGTGGGGTTTGAGATATATAAACCATGGGGTTAGCGAGAAATCCAGGATGGGGAGAGAAAGAGATATACCTTGGTGTCAGAGAGAGATAGACCATGGGTTTAGAGAGAGATACACCATGGGGTTGGACAGAGATACACCATGGGGTTAGAGAGAGATACACAGTGGGGATAGAGAGAGATACACCATGGGGTTAGAGACAGAGATACACCATGGGTTTAGAGTGAGATACACAATGGGGTTAGAGAGAGATTCAGTATGGGGTGAGAGAAATACACCATTGGGTTAGAGAGAGAGATACACCGTGGGGTTAGAGAGAGACATACACCATGGGGTTAGAGAGAGATATACTGTGGGGTTAGAGAGAGATACACCATGTGGTTAGAGAGAGATACAACATGGGGTTAGAGAGAGATAAGCCATGGGGTTAGATAGAGAGATACACCATGGGTTTAGAGTGAGATACACAATGGGGTTAGAGAGAGATTCACTATGGGGTTAGAGAGAGATACACCATGGGGTTAGAGAGAAATACACCATGAGGTTAGAGAGAGAGATACACCATGGGGTTAGAGAGAGATACACCATGGGGTAAGAGAGAGATACACCATGGGGTTAGAGAGAGATACACCATGAGGTTAGAGAGAGAGATACACCATGGGGTTAGAGAGAGATACACCATGGGGTTAGAGAGACAGATACACCATGGGGTTAGAGAGAGATACACCATGGGGTTAGAGAGAGATACATCATGGGGTTAGAGAGAGAGATACACCATGGGGTAGAGATAGATAGACCATGGGGTTAGAGAGAGATACACCATGGGGTTAGAGAAAGATACACCATGAGGTTATGGAGAGATACACCGTGGGTTTAGAGAGATACACTGTGGGGTTCGAGAGAGATACAACATGAGGGTACAGAGAGATACACCATGGGTTTAGAGAGAGATACACCATGGGTTTAGAGAGAGATACACCATGGGGATAGAGAGAGATACACCATGGGTTTAGAGAGAGATACACCATGGGGATAGAGAGAAATCCAGGATGGGGAGAGAAAGAGATACTCCTTGGTGTCAGAGAGAGATAGACCATGGGTTTAGAGAGAGATACACAGTGGGGATAGAGAGAGATACACCATGGGGTTAGAGAGAGTTACACCATGGGGTTAGAGAGAGCGATACACCATGGGTTTAGAGTGAGATACACAATGGGGTTAGAGAGAGATTCACTATGGGGTGAGAGAAATACACCATGGGGTTAGAGAGAGATACAACATGGGGTTAGAGAGAGATACACCATGGGGTTAGATAGAGAGATACACTATGGGGTTAGAGAGAGATACACCATGGGGTGAGAGAGAGATACACCATGAGGTTAGAGAGAGATAATACATGGGGTTACAGAGCGATATACCATGGGGTTAGAGATAGAGATAAACCATGGGTTTAGAGTGAGATACACAATGGGGTTCGAGAGAGATTCACTAAGGGGTTAGAGAGAGATACACCATGGGGTTAGAGAGAGAGATACACGATGGGGTTAGAGATAGATAGACCGTGGGGTTAGAGAGAGATACACCATGGGGTTAGAGAAAGATACACTATGAGGTTATGGAGAGATACACCGTGGGTTTACAGAGATACACTGTGGGGTTCGAGAGAGATACAACATGAGGGTACAGAGAGATACACCATGGGTTTAGAGAGAGATACACCATGGGGATAGAGAGAGATACACCATGGGGTTAGAGAGAGATTCACCATGGGGTTTGAGATATATAAACCATGGGGTTAGCGAGAGATCCAGGATGGGGAGAGAAAGAGATACACCTTGGTGTCAGAGAGAGATAGACCATGGGTTTAGAGAGAGATACACCATGGGTTTGGACAGAGATACACCATGGGGTTAGAGAGAGAGATACACCATGGGGTTAGAGAGAGATACAACATGGGGTTAGCGAGAGGTACTCCATGGGGTTAAAGAGAGATACAACATGGGGTTAGAGAGAGATACACCATGGCGTTAGAGACAGAGATACACCATGGGTTTAGAGAGAGATACACCATGTGGTTAGAGAGAGATACACCATGGGGTTCGAGAGAGAGATACACCATGGGGTTAGAGAGAGATACACCATGGGGTTAGAGAGAGATACACCATGGGGTTAGAGACAGAGATACACCATGGGTTTAGAGAGAGATACACCATGTGGTTAGAGAGAGATACACCATGTGGTTAGAGAGAGATACACCATGGGGTTAGAGAGAGAGATACACCATGGGGTTAGAGAGAGATACACCATGGGGTTAGAGAGAGATACACTATGGGGTTAGAGAGATACACCATGGGGTTAGAGAGAGATACAACATGGGGTTAGTGAGAGATACACCATGGTGTTAGAGAGAGATACACCATGGGGTTAGAGAGAGATACACCATGGGGTTAGAGAGAGATACAACATGGGGTTAGAGAGAGAGATACACCATGGGGTTAGAGAGAGATACACCATGGGGTTAGAGAGAGATACACCATGGGCTTTGAGAGAGAGATACACCATGGGGTTAGAGAGAGATACACCATGGGGTTAGAGAGAGATACACTATGGGGTTAGAGAGAGATACAACATGGGGTTAGTGAGAGATACACCATGGGGTTAGAGAGAGATACAACATGGGGTTAGAGAGAGAGATACACCATGGGGTTAGAGAGAGATACACCATGGGGTTAGAGAGAGATACAACATGGGGTTAGTGAGAGATACACCATGGGGTTAGAGAGAGATACAACATGGGGTTAGAGAGAGAGATACACCATGGGGTTAGAGAGAGATACACCTTGGAGTTAGAGAGAGATACACCATGGGGTTTGAGAGAGAGATACACCATGGGGTAAGAGAGAGATACACCATGAGGTTGGAGAGAGAGATACACCATGGAGTTAGAGAGAGATACGCCATGGGGTTAGAGAGAGATATACCATGGGGTTAGATAAAGATACACCATGGGGTTAGAGAGAGAGATATACCATGGGGTTAGAGAGATATACACCGTGGGGTTAGAGAGAGATACACCGTGCGGTTAGAGAGATATACACCGTAGGGTTAGAGAGAGATACACCGTGCGGTTAGAGAGAGATACACCATGGGGTTAGAGAGAGATACACCATGGGGTTAGAGAGAGATACACCATGGGGTTAGAGAGCGATACACCGTGGGGTTCGAGAGAGATACACCGTGGAGTTAGAGAGAGAGATACACCGTGGGGTTAGCGAGAGTTACACCATGGGGTTAGAGGGAGATGCACCATGGGGTTGGAGATAGATACACCATGGGGTTTCAGAGGGATACACCATGGGGTTAGAGAGAGATACACCATGGGGTAAGAGAAAGAGATACACCAGGGGGTTAGAGAGAGATACACCATGGGGTTTCAGAGGGATACACCATGGGGTAGAGAGAGATACACCATGGGTTTAGAGAGAGATACACCATGGGGTTCAGAGAGTGATACACCATGGGGTTAGAGAGAGATACACCATGGGGTTAGAGAGAGATACACCATGGGGTTAGAGAGAGATACACCGTGGGATTTGAGATATATAAACCATGGGGTTAGCGAGAAATCCAGGATGGGGAGAGAAAGAGATATACCTTGGTGTCAGAGAGAGATAGACCATGGGTTTAGAGAGAGATACACCATGGGGTTCGACAGAGATACACCATGGGGTTAGAGAGAGATACACAGTGGGGATAGAGAGAGATACACCATGGGGTTAGAGACAGAGATACACCATGGGTTTAGAGTGAGATACACAATGGGGTTAGAGAGAGATTCAGTATGGGGTGAGAGAAATACACCATTGGGTTAGAGAGAGAGATACACCGTGGGGTTAGAGAGAGACATACACCATGGGGTTAGAGAGAGATACACCGTGGGGTTAGAGAGAGATATACTGTGGGGTTAGAGAGAGATACAACATGGGGTTAGAGAGAGACAAGCCATGGGGTTAGATAGAGAGATACACCATGGGTTTAGAGTGAGATACACAATGGGGTTAGAGAGAGATTCACTATGGGGTTAGAGAGAGATACACCATGGGGATAGAGAGAGATACACCATGGGGTTAGAGAGAGATACACCATGGGGTTAGAGAGAGAGATACACCATGGGGTTAGAGATAGATAGACCATGGGGTTAGAGAGAGATATACACCATGGGGTTCGAGAGAGATACAACATGGGGTTAGAGAGAGATACACCATGGGGTTAGAGAGAGATACACCATGAGGTTATGGAGAGATACACCGTGGGTTTAGAGAGATACACTGTGGGGTTCGAGATAGATACAACATGAGGGTACAGAGAGATACACCATGGGTTTAGAGAGAGATTCACCAAGGGGATAGAGAGAGATACACCATGGGGTTAGAGAGAGATTCAACATGGGGTTTGAGATATATAAACCATGGGGTTAGCGAGAAATCCAGGATGGGGAGAGAAAGAGATACAACTTGGTGTCAGAGAGAGATAGACCATGGGTTTAGGGAGAGATACACCATGGGGTTCGACAGAGATACACCATGGGGTTAGAGAGAGAGATACACCATGGGGTTAGAGAGAGATGCACCATGGGGTTAGAGAGAGATACACCATGGGGTTAGAGTGAGATACACCATGGGGTTAGAGAGAGAGAGATACACCGTGGGGTTAGAGAGAGATACACCATGGGGTTAGAGAGAGAGATACACCATGGGGTTAGAGAGAGATACACCATGGGGTTAGAGAGAGATACATCGTGGGGTTAGAGAGAGAGAGATACACCATGGGGTTAGAGAGAGATACACCGTGGGGTTAGAGAGAGATACACCGTGGGGTTAGAGAGAGATGCACCATGGGGTTAGAGAGAGATACACCATGGAGTTAGAGAGAGATACACCATGGGGTTAGAGAGAGATACACCATGGGGTTAGAGAGAGATACACCATGGAGTTAGAGAGAGAGATACACCATGGGGTTAGAGAGAGATGCACCATGGGGTTAGAGAGAGATACTCCATGGCGTTAGAGAGAGAGATACTCCATGGCGTTAGAGAGAGAGATACACCATGGGGTTAGAGAGAGAGATACACCATGGGGTTAGAGAGAGAGAGATACACCATGGGGTTAGAGAGAGATACACCATGGGGTTAGAGAGAGAGATACACCATGGGGTTAGAGAGTGATACACCATGGGTTTAGAGAGAGATACACCATGGGGTTAGAGAGAGAGATACACCATGGGGTTAGAGAGAGAGATACACCATGGGGTTAGAGAGAGATACACCATGGGGTGAGAGAGAGAGATACACCAAGGGGTTAGAGAGAGAGATACACCATGGGGTTAGAGAGAGATACACCATGGGGTTAGAGAGAGATTCACCATTGGGTAAGAGAGAGATACACCATGGGGTTAGAGAGAGATACATCGTGGGGTTAGAGAGAGATACACCATGGGGAAGAGAGAGATACACCATGGGGTTAGAGAGAGAGAGATGCACCATGGGGTTAGAGAGCGATACACCATGGGGTTAGAGAGCGATACACCATGGGGTTAGAGAGAGATACACCATGGGGTTAGAGAGCGATACACCATGGGGTTAGACAGAGATACACCATGGGGTTCGAGAGAGATACACCGTGGGGTTAGAGAGAGAGATACACCGTGTGGTTAGAGAGAGATACACCATGGGGTTAGAGAGAGATACACCATGGGGTTCGAGAGAGATACACCGTGGGGTTAGAGAGAGAGATACACCATGGGATTAGAGAGAGATACACCATGGGGTTAGAGAGAGATGCACCATGGGGTTAGAGAGAGATACACCATGGAGTTAGAGAGAGAGATACACCATGGGGTTGGAGAGAGATACACCATGGAGTTAGAGAGAGATACACCATGGGGTTAGAGAGAGATACACTGTGGGGTTAGAGAGAGATACACCATGGAGTTAGAGGGAGATACACAATGGGGTTAGAGAGAGATTCAGTATGGGGTGAGAGAAATACACCATTGGGTTAGAGAGAGAGATGCACCGTGGGGTTAGAGAGAGACATACACCATGGGGTTAGAGAGAGAGATACACCATGGGGTTAGAGAGAGAGAGATACACCATGGGGTTAGAGAGAGATACACCATGGGGTTAGAGAGAGAGATACACCATGGGGTTAGACAGAGAGAGATACACCATGGGGTTAGAGAGAGAGATACACCATGGGGTTAGAGAGAGATACACCGTGGGGTTAGAGAGAGAAACACCATGGAGTTAGAGAGAGATACACCATGGCGATAGAGAGAGATACACCACGGGTTTAGAGAGAGATACACCATGGGGTTAGAGAGAGATACACCGTGGGGTTAGAGAGAGATACACCATGGGGTTAGAGAGAGATACACCATGGGGATAGAGAGATATACACCACGGGTTTAGAGAGAGATACACCATGGGGATAGAGAGAGATACACCATGGGGTTAGAGAGAGATTCAACATGGGGTTTGAGATATATAAACCATGGGGTTAGCGAGAAATCCAGGATGGGGAGAGAAAGAGATATACCTTGGTGTCAGAGAGAGATAGACCATGGGTTTAGAGAGAGATACACCATGGGGTTCGACAGAGATACACCATGGGGTTAGAGAGAGATACACAGTGGGGATAGAGAGAGATACACCATGGGGTTAGAGACAGAGATACACCATGGGTTTAGAGTGAGATACACAATGGGGTTAGAGAGAGATTCAGTATGGGGTGAGAGAAATACACCATTGGGTTAGAGAGAGAGATACACCGTGGGGTTAGAGAGAGACATACACCATGGGGTTAGAGAGAGATATACTGTGGGGTTAGAGAGAGATACACCATGTGGTTACAGAGAGATACAACATGGGGTTAGAGAGAGATAAGCCATGGGGTTAGATAGAGAGATACACCATGGGTTTAGAGTGAGATACACAATGGGGTTAGAGAGAGATTCACTATGGGGTTAGAGAGAGATACACCATGGGGTTAGAGAGAGATACACCATGGGGTTAGAGATAGATAGACCATGGGGTTAGAGAGAGAGATACACCATGGGGTTAGAGAGAGATACAACATGGGGTTAGAGATAGATACACCATGGTGTTAGAGAGAGATACACCATGAGGTTATGGAGAGATACACCGTGGGTTTAGAGAGATACACTGTGGGGTTCGAGATAGATACAACATGAGGGTACAGAGAGATACACCATGGGTTTAGAGAGAGGTACACCATGGGGATAGAGAGAGATACACCATGGGGTTAGAGAGAGATTCAACATGGGGTTTGACATATATAAACCATGGGGTTAGCGAGAAATCCAGGATGGGGAGAGAAAGAGATACACCTTGGTGTCAGAGAGAGATAGACCATGGGTTTAGAGAGAGATACACCATGGGGTTCGACAGAGATACACCATGGGGTTAGAGAGAGATACACCATGGGGTTAGAGAGAGATACACCATGGGGTTAGAGTGAGATACACCATGGGGTTAGAGAGAGATACACCATGGGGTTAGAGAGAGATACATCGTGGGGTTAGAGAGAGAGAGATACACCATGGGGTTAGAGAGAGATACACCATGGGGTTAGAGAGAGATACACCATGGGGTTAGAGAGAGATACACCGTGGGGTTAGAGAGAGATACACCATGGGGTTAGAGAGAGATACACTATGGGGTTAGAGAGAGATACACCATGGGGTTAGAGAGAGATACACTATGGGGTTAGAGAGAGAGATACACCATGGGGTTAGAGAGAGATACACCATGGGGTTAGAGAGAGATACACCATGGGGTTAGAGAGAGATACACCATGGAGTTAGAGAGAGATACGCCATGGAGTTAGAGAGAGAGATACACCATTGGGTAAGAGAGAGATACACCATGGGGAAGAGAGAGATACACCATGGAGTTGGAGAGAGATACACCATGGAGTTAGAGAGAGATACACCATGGGGTTAGAGAGAGATACACCATGGAGTTAGAGAGAGAGATACACCATGGGGTTAGAGAGAGATGCACCATGGGGTTAGAGAGAGATACTCCATGGCGTTAGAGAGAGAGATACAACATGGGGTTAGAGAGAGAGATACACCATGGGGTTAGAGAGAGAGAGATACACCGTGGGGTTAGAGAGAGATACACCATGGGGTTAGAGAGAGATACACCATGGGGTTAGAGAGAGATACACCACGGGTTTAGAGAGAGATACACCAAGGGGTTAGAGAGAGAGATACACCATGGGGTTAGGGAGAGATACACCATGGGGTTAGAGAGAGAGATACACCATGGGGTTAGAGAGAGATACACCATGGGGTTAGAGAGAGATTCACCATGGGGCAAGAGAGAGATACACCATGGGGTTCGAGAGAGATACAACATGGGGTTAGAGAGAGAGATACACCATGGGGTTAGAGAGAGATACACCATGGGTTTAGAGAGAGATACACCATGGGGTTAGAGAGAGAGATACACCATGGGGTTAGAGAGAGATACACCATGGGGTTAGAGAGAGAGATACACCAAGGGGTTAGAGAGAGAGATACACCATGGGGTTAGAGAGAGATACACCATGGGGTTAGAGAGAGATTCACCATTGGGTAAGAGAGAGATACATAATGGGTTTAGAGAGAGATACACCATGGGGTTAGAGAGAGATACACCATGGGGTTAGAGAGAGATACACCATGGGGTTTGAGATATATAAACCATGGGGTTAGCGAGAAATCCAGGATGGGGAGAGAAAGAGATATACCTTGGTGTCAGAGAGAGATAGACCATGGGTTTAGAGAGAGATACACCATGGGGTTGGACAGAGATACACCATGGGGTGAGAGAGAGATACACAGTGGGGATAGAGAGAGATACACCATGGGGTTAGAGACAGAGATACACCTTGGGTTCTGAGTGAGATACACAATGGGGTTAGAGAGAGATTCAGTATGGGGTGAGAGAAATACACCATTGGGTTAGAGAGAGAGATACACCGTGGGGTTAGAGAGAGACATACACCATGGGGTTAGAGAGAGATACACCGTGGGGTTAGAGAGAGATATACTGTGGGGTTAGAGAGAGATACACCATGTGGTTAGAGAGAGATACAACATGGGGTTAGAGAGAGACAAGCCATGGGGTTAGATAGAGAGATACACCATGGGTTTAGAGTGAGATACACAATGGGGTTAGAGAGAGATTCACTATGGGGTTAGAGAGATATACACCATGGGGTTAGAGAGAGATACAACATGGGGTTAGAGAGAGATACACCATGGGGTTAGAGAGAGATACACCATGAGGTTATGGAGAGATACACCGTGGGTTTAGAGAGATACACTGTGGGGTTCGAGATAGATACAACATGAGGGTACAGAGAGATACACCATGGGTTTAGAGAGAGATTCACCATGGGGATAGAGAGAGATACACCATGGGGTTAGAGAGAGATTCAACATGGGGTTTGAGATATATAAACCATGGGGTTAGCGAGAAATCCAGGATGGGGAGAGAAAGAGATACACCTTGGTGTCAGAGAGAGATAGACCATGGGTTTAGGGAGAGATACACCATGGGGTTCGACAGAGATACACCATGGGGTTAGAGAGAGAGATACACCATGGGGTTAGAGAGAGATGCACCATGGGGTTAGAGAGAGATACACCATGGGGTTAGAGTGAGATACACCATGGGGTTAGAGAGAGAGAGATACACCGTGGGGTTAGAGAGAGATACACCATGGGGTTAGAGAGAGAGATACACCATGGGGTTAGAGAGAGATACACCATGGGGTTAGAGAGAGATACACCGTGGGGTTAGAGAGAGATACACCATGGGGTTAGAGAGAGATACACTATGGGGTTAGAGAGAGATACACCATGGGGTGAGAGAGAGATACACTATGGGGTTAGAGAGAGAGATACACCATGGAGTTAGAGAGAGATACACCATGGGGTTAGAGAGAGATACACCATGGAGTTAGAGAGAGATACGCCATGGAGTTAGAGAGAGAGATACACCATTGGGTAAGAGAGAGATACACCATGGGGTAAGAGAGAGATACACCATGGAGTTAGAGAGAGATACACCATGGAGTTAGAGAGAGATACACCATGGGGTTAGAGAGAGATACACCATGGATTTAGAGAGAGAGAGATACACCGTGGGGTTAGAGAGAGATACACCATGGGGTTAGATAGAGAGATACACCATGGGGTTAGAGAGTGATACACCATGGGTTTAGAGAGAGATACACCATGGGGTTAGAGAGAGATACACCACAGGGTTAGAGAGAGAGATACACCATGGGGTTAGAGAGAGATACACCATGTGGTGAGAGAGAGAGATACACCAAGGGGTTAGAGAGAGAGATACACCATGGGGTTAGAGAGAGATACGCCATGGGGTTAGAGAGAGATTCACCATTGGGTAAGAGAGAGATACACCATGGGGTTAGAGAGAGATACATCGTGGGGTTAGAGAGAGATACACCATGGGGTAAGAGAGAGATACACCATGGGGTTAGAGAGAGAGAGATGCACCATGGGGTTAGAGAGCGATACACCATGGGGTTAGAGAGCGATACACCATGGGGTTAGAGAGCGATACACCATGGGGTTAGAGAGAGATACACCATGGGGTTAGGGGGAGATACACCATGGGGTTAGAGAGAGATACACCATGGGGTTCGAGAGAGATACACCGTGGGGTTAGAGAGAGAGATACACCGTGTGATTAGAGAGAGATACACCATGGGGTTAGAGAGAGATACACCATGTGGTTCGAGAGAGATACACCGTGGGGTTAGAGAGAGAGATACACCATGGGATTAGAGAGTGATACACCATGGGGTTAGAGAGAGATGCACCATGGGGTTAGAGAGAGATGCACCATGGGGTTAGAGAGAGATACACCATGGAGTTAGAGAGAGAGATACACCATGGGGTTGGAGAGAGATACACCATGGAGTTAGAGAGAGATACACCATGGGGTTAGAGAGAGATACACTGTGGGGTTAGAGAGAGATACACCATGGAGTTAGAGGGAGATACACCAAGGGGTTAGAGAGAGATATACAACACAGGGTTAGGGGGAGATACACAATTGGGTTTGCGGGAGATACACCATGGGGTTAGAGGGAGAAATACCATGGGGTTAGAGGGAGATATACCATGGGTTAGAGAGAGAGATACACTATGGGGTTAGAGAGAGATACACCATGGGGTTAGAGAGAGATACACCATGGGGTTAGAGAGCAATACACCGTGGGGTTAGAGAGCGATACAACATGGGGTTAGACAGAGATACACCATGGGGTTACAGGGAGATGAACCATGGGGTTAGGGGGAGATACACCATGGGGTTAGAGAGAGATACACCATGGGGTTAGGGGGAGATACACCATGTGGTTAGCAGAGATACACCATGGGGTTAGAGCGAGATACACCATGGGGTTAGAGAGAGATACACCATGTGGTTAGAGAGTGATCCACCATGGGGTTAGAGAGAGATACAACATGGGGTTAGAGACAGATACACCATGGGGTTAGAGGGAGATGAACCATGGGGTTAGGGGGAGATACACCATGGGGTTAGAGAGAGATACACCATGGGGTTAGGGGGAGATACACCATGTGGTTAGAGAGAGATACACCATGGGGTTCGAGAGAGATACACCATGGTGTTAGCGAGAGATACACCATGGGGTTAGCGGGAGATGCACCATGGGGTTAGGGGGAGATACACTATTGGGTTAGCGACAGATACACTATGGGGTTGTAGAGAGATAGACCATGGGGTTAGAGAGAGATACACCATGCGGTGAGAGACAGATACACCATGGGGTTAGAGAGAGATACAGCATGGGGTTAGAATGAGATACAGCATGTGGTTCAAGAGAGATACACCATGGGGTTAGAGAGAGATACACCATGGGGTAAGAGAGAGATACACCATGGAGTTAGAGAGAGATACACCATGGAGTTAGAGAGAGATACACCATGGGGTTAGAGAGAGATACACCATGGAGTTAGAGAGAGAGATACACCATGGGGTTAGAGAGAGAGATACACCATGGGGTTAGAGAGAGATACTCCATGGCGTTAGAGAGAGAGATACTCCATGGCGTTAGAGAGAGAGATACACCATGGGGTTAGAGAGAGAGATACACCATGGGGTTAGAGAGAGAGAGATACACCGTGGGGTTAGAGAGAGATACACCATGGGGTTAGAGAGAGATACACCATGGGGTTAGAGAGAGATACACCACGGGTTTAGAGAGAGATACACCATGGGGTTAGAGAGAGAGATACACCATGGGGTTAGGGAGAGATACACCATGGGGTTAGAGAGAGAGATACACCATGGGGTTAGAGAGAGATACACCATGGGGTTAGAGAGAGATTCACCATGGGGCAAGAGAGAGATACACCATGGGGTTAGAGAGAGATACACCATGGGGTTAGAGAGAGAGATACACCATGGGGTTAGAGAGAGATACACCATGGGGTTAGAGAGAGATACACCATGGGTTTAGAGAGAGATACACCATGGGGTTAGAGAGAGAGATACACCATGGGGTTAGAGAGAGATACACCATGGGGTTAGAGAGAGATACACCATGGGTTTAGAGAGAGATACACCATGGGGTTAGAGAGAGAGATACACCATGGGGTTAGGGAGAGATACACCATGGGGTTAGAGAGAGAGATACACCATGGGGTTATAGAGAGATACACCATGGGGTTAGAGAGAGAGATACACCAAGGGGTTAGAGAGAGAGATACACCATGGGGTTAGAGAGAGATACACCATGGGGTTAGAGAGAGATTCACCATTGGGTAAGAGAGAGATACACCATGGGTTTAGAGAGAGATACACCATGGGGTTAGAGAGAGATACACCATGGGGTTAGAGAGAGATACACCGTGTGGTTTGAGATATATAAACCATGGGGTTAGCGAGAAATCCAGGATGGGGAGAGAAAGAGATATACCTTGGTGTCAGAGAGTGATAGACCATGGGTTTAGAGAGATATACACCATGGGGTTCGACAGAGATACACCATGGGGTTAGAGAGAGATACACAGTGGGGATAGAGAGAGATACACCATGGGGTTAGAGACAGAGATACACCATGGGTTTAGAGTGAGATACACAATGGGGTTAGAGAGAGATTCAGTATGGGGTGAGAGAAATACACCATTTGGTTAGAGAGAGAGATACACCGTGGGGTTAGAGAGAGACATACACCATGGGGTTAGAGAGAGATACACCTTGGGGTTAGAGAGAGATATACTCTGGGGTTAGAGAGAGATACACCATGTGGTTAGAGAGAGATACAACATGGGGTTAGAGAGAGACAAGCCATGGGGTTAGATAGAGAGATACACCATGGGTTTAGAGTGAGATACACAATGGGGTTAGAGAGAGATTCACTATGGGGTTAGAGAGAGATACACCATGGGGTTAGAGAGAGAGATACACCATGGGGTTAGAGATAGATAGACCATGGGGTTAGAGAGAGATATACACCATGGGGTTAGAGAGAGATACAACATGGGGTTAGAGAGAGATACACCATGGGGTTAGAGAGAGATACACCATGAGGTTATGGAGAGATACACCGTGGGTTTAGAGAGATACACTGTGGGGTTCGAGATAGATACAACATGAGGGTACAGAGAGATACACCATGGGTTTAGAGAGAGATTCACCATGGGGATAGAGAGAGATACACCATGGGGTTAGAGAGAGATTCAACATGGGGTTTGAGATATATAAACCATGGGGTTAGCGAGAAATCCAGGATGGGGAGAGAAAGAGATACACCTTGGTGTCAGAGAGAGATAGACCATGGGTTTAGGGAGAGATACACCATGGGGTTCGACAGAGATACACCATGGGGTTAGAGAGAGAGATACACCATGGGGTTAGAGAGAGATGCACCATGGGGTTAGAGAGAGATACACCATGGGGTTAGAGTGAGATACACCATGGGGTTAGAGAGAGAGAGATACACCGTGGGGTTAGAGACAGATACACCATGGGGTTAGAGAGAGAGATACACCATGGGGTTAGAGAGAGATACACCATGGGGTTAGAGAGAGATACATCGTGGGGTTAGAGAGAGAGAGATACACCATGGGGTTAGAGAGAGATACACCGTGGTGTTAGAGAGAGATACACCGTGGGGTTAGAGAGAGATACACCATGGGGTTAGAGAGAGATACACTATGGGGTTAGAGAGAGATACACCATGGGGTGAGAGAGAGATACACTATGGGGTTAGAGAGAGAGATACACCATGGGGTTAGAGAGAGATACACCATGGGGTTAGAGAGAGATACACCATGGGGTTAGAGAGAGATACACCATGGAGTTAGAGAGAGATACGCCATGGAGTTAGAGAGAGAGATACACCATTGGGTAAGAGAGAGATACACCATGGGGTAAGAGAGAGATACACCATGGAGTTAGAGAGAGATACACCATGGAGTTAGAGAGAGATACACCATGGCGTTAGAGAGAAATACACCATGGAGTTAGAGAGAGAGATACACCATGGGGTTAGAGAGAGATGCACCATGGGGTTAGAGAGAGATACTCCATGGCGTTAGAGAGAGAGATACTCCATGGCGTTAGAGAGAGAGATACACCATGGGGTTAGAGAGAGAGAGATACACCGTGGGGTTAGAGAGAGATACACCATGGGGTTAGAGAGAGTGATACACCATGGGGTTAGAGAGTGATACACCATGGGTTTAGAGAGAGATACACCATGGGGTTAGAGAGATATACACCACAGGGTTAGAGAGAGAGATACACCATGGGGTTAGAGAGAGATACACCATGGGGTGAGAGAGAGAGATACACCAAGGGGTTAGAGAGAGAGATACACCATGGGGTTAGAGAGCGATACACCATGGGGTTAGAGAGAGATACACCATGGGGTTAGAGAGAGATACACCATGGGGTTAGAGAGAGATACACCATGGGGTTAGAGAGCGATACACCATGGGGTTAGAGAGAGATACACCATGGGGTTAGAGAGAGATACACCATGGGGTTAGAGAGCGATACACCATGGGGTTAGAGAGAGATACACCATGGGGTTCGAGAGAGATACACCGTGGGGTTAGAGAGAGAGATACACCGTGTGGTTAGAGAGAGATACACCATGGGGTTACAGAGAGATACACCATGGGGTTCGAGAGAGATACACCGTGGGGTTAGAGAGAGAGATACACCATGGGATTAGAGAGAGATACACCATGGGGTTAGAGAGAGATGCACCATGGGGTTAGAGAGAGATACACCATGGAGTTAGAGAGAGAGATACACCATGGGGTTGGAGAGAGATACACCATGGAGTTAGAGAGAGATACACCATGGGGTTAGAGAGAGATACACTGTGGGGTTAGAGAGAGATACACCATGGAGTTAGAGGGAGATACACCAAGGGGTTAGAGAGAGATATACAACACAGGGTTAGGGGGAGATACACAATTGGGTTTGCGGGAGATACACCATGGGGTTAGAGGGAGAAATACCATGGGGTTAGAGGGAGATATACCATGGGTTAGAGAGAGAGATACACTATGGGGTTAGAGAGAGATACACCATGGGGTTAGAGAGAGATACACCATGGGGTTAGAGAGCAATACACCGTGGGGAAAGAGAGCGATACAACATGGGGTTAGACAGAGATACACCATGGGGTTAGAGGGAGATGAACCATGGGGTTAGGGGGAGATACACCATGTGGTTAGCAGAGATAAACCATGGGGTTAGAGCGAGATACACCATGGGGTTAGAGAGAGATACACCATGTGGTTAGAGAGTGATCCACCATGGGGTTAGAGAGAGATACAACATGGGGTTAGAGACAGATACACCATGGGGTTAGAGGGAGATGAACCATGGGGTTAGGGGGAGATACACCATGGGGTTAGAGAGAGATACACCATGGGGTTAGGGGGAGATACACCATGTGGTTAGAGAGAGATACACCATGGGGTTCGAGAGAGATAAACCATGGGGGTGGCGAGAGATACACCATGGGGTTAGAGGGAGATGCACCATGGGGTTAGGGGGAGATACACTATTGGGTTAGCCACAGATACACTATGGGGTTGTAGAGAGATAGACCATGGGGTTAGAGAGAGATACACCATGCGGTGAGAGACAGATACACCATGGGGTTAGAGAGAGATACAGCATGGGGTTAGAATGAGATACAGCATGTGGTTCAAGAGAGATACACCATGGGGTTAGAGAGAGATACACCATGGGGTTAGAGAGAAGTACACTATGGGGTGAGAGAGATACACCATGGGGTGAGAGATAGATGCACCATGGTGTTAGAGAGAGAGATACACCATGGGGTTAGAGAGAGAGATACACCATGGGGTTAGAGACAGATACACCATGGGGTTCGAGAGAGATACACCATGGGGTTAGAGAGAGATACACCATGGGGTGAGAGAGAGAGATACACCAAGGGGTCAGAGAGAGATACACCATGGGGTTTGAGAGAGATACACCATGGGGTTAGAGAGAGAGATACACCATGGGGTTAGAGAGAGATACACCATGGGGTTAGAGAGAGATACACCATGGGGTTAGAGAGCGATACACCATGTGGTTCGAGAGAGATACACCCTGGGGTTAGAGAGAGATACACCATGGGGTTAGAAAGAGATACACCATGGGGTTTGAGAGAGATACACCATGGGGTTTGAGAGAGAGATACACCATGGGGTTAGAGAGAGATACACCATGGAGTTAGAGAGAGATACACCATGGGGTTAGAGAGAGATACAACATGGGGTTAGAGAGAGATACAGCGTGGTGTTAGAGAGATACACCATGGGGTTAGAGAGAGATACAACTTGGGGTTAGAGAGAGATACACCATGGGGTTAGAGAGAGATACAACATGGGGTTAGAGGGAGATGCGCCATGGGGTTTGAGAGAGATACACCATGGGGTTAGAGAGAGAGATACACCATGGGGTTAGAGTGAGATACACCATGAGGTTGGAGAGAGAGAAACACCGTGGGGTTAGAGAGAGATACACCGTGGGGTTAGAGAGAGATACACCATGGGGTTAAATAAAGATACACCATGGGGTTAGAGAGAGATACGCCATGGGGTTAGAGAGAGAGATACACCATGGGGTTAGAGTGAGATACACCATGAGGTTGGAGAGAGAGATACACCGTGGGGTGAGAGAGAGATACACCGTGCGGTTAGAGAGAGATACACCATGGGGTTAGAGAGAGATACACCATGGGGTTAGAGAGAGATACACCATGGGGTTAGAGAGCGATACACCTTGGGGTTCGAGAGAGATACACCGTGGGGTTAGAGAGAGAGATACACCGTTGGGTTAGCGAGAGATACACCATGGGGTTAGAGGGAGATGCACCATTGGGTTAGGGGGAGATACACCATGGGGTTAGAGAGAGAGATACACCATGGGGTTAGAGAGAGAGATACACCATGGGGTTAGAGAGAGATGCACCATGGGGTTAGAGAGAGAGATGCACCATGGGGTTAGAGAGAGAGAGATGCACCATGGGGTTAGAGAGAGATACACCATGGAGTTAGAGAGAGATATACACCACGGGGTTAGAGAGAGAGATACACCATGGGGTTAGAGAGAGATACACCATGGGGTTAGAGAGAGATACACCATGGGGTAAGAGAGAGAGAGATGCACCATGGGGTTAGAGAGAGATATACACCACGGGGTTAGTGAGAGAGATGCACCATGGGGTTAGAGAGAGATACACCATGGGGTGAGAGAGAGATACACCATGGGGTTAGAGAGAGATACACCATGGGGTTAGAGAGAGATACACCATGGGGTTAGAGAGAGATACACCATGGGGTTGCAGAGAGAGATACACCATGGGGTGAGAGAGAGATACACCATGGGGTTAGAGAGAGATACACCGTGGGGTTAGAGAGAGATACACCATGGGGTTAGAGAGAGATACACCATGGGGTGAGAGAGAGATACACCATGGGGTTAGAGAGAGATACACCATGGGGTTAGAGAGAGATACACCATGGGGTTAGAGAGAGATACACCATGGGGTGAGAGAGAGATACACCATGGGGTTAGAGAGAGATACACCATGGGGTTAGAGAGAGATACACCATGGGGTTAGAGAGAGATACACCATGGGGTTGCAGAGAGAGATACACCATGGGGTTGGAGAGAGATACACCATGGGGTTAGAGAGAGAGATACACCATGGGGTTAGAGAGCGATACACCATGGGGTTAGAGATAGAGATACACCATGGGGTTAGAGAGAGATACACCGTGGGGTTAGAGAGAGAGAGATACACCATGGGGTTAGAGAGAGAGATACACCATGGGGTTAGAGAGAGATACACCATGGAGTTAGAGAGAGATACACCATGGGGTTAGAGAGAGATACACCATGGGGTTAGAGAGAGATACACCATGGGGTTAGAGGGAGATACACCATGGGGTTAGAGAGAGATACACTGTGGGGTTAGAGAGAGATACACCATGGAGTTAGAGAGAGAGATACACCATGGGGTTGGAGAGAGATACACCATGGAGTTAGAGAGAGATACACCATGGGGTTAGAGAGAGATACACTGTGGGGTTAGAGAGAGATACACCATGGAGTTAGAGGGAGATACACCAAGGGGTTAGAGAGAGATATACAACACAGTGGTAGGGGGAGATACACAATTGGGTTTGCGGGAGATACACCATGGGGTTCGAGGGAGAAATACCATGGGGTTAGAGGGAGATATACCATGGGTTAGAGAGAGAGATACACTATGGGGTTAGAGAGAGATACACCATGGGGTTAGAGAGAGATACAGCATGGGGTTAGAGAGAGAGATACACCATGGGGTTAGAGAGAGATACACCATGGGGCTAGAGAGTGAGATACACCATGGGGTTAGAGAGAGATACACCATGGGGTTAGAGAGAGATACACCATGGGGTTAGAGGGAGATACTTTGTGGGGTTAGAGAGAGATACACCATGGGGTTAGAGAGAGATACACCATGGGGTTAGAGAGAGAGATACACCATGGGGTTAGAGAGAGATACACCATGGGGTTAGAGAGAGATACACCATGGGTTTAGAGGGAGATACACCATGGGGTTAGAGAGACATACACCATGGTGTTAGAGAGAGATACACCATGGGGTTAGAGGGAGATACACCATGGGGTTAGAGAGAGAGAGATGCACCATGGGGTTAGAGAGAGATACACCATGGAGTTAGAGAGAGATATACACCACGGGGTTAGAGAGAGAGATACACCATGGGGTTAGAGAGAGATACACCATGGGGTTAGAGAGAGATACACCATGCGGTTAGAGAGAGATACACCATGGGGTAAGAGAGAGAGAGATGCACCATGGGGTTAGAGAGAGATATACACCACGGGGTTAGTGAGAGAGATGCACCATGGGGTTAGAGAGAGATACACCATGGGGTTAGAGAGAGATACACCATGGGGTTAGAGAGAGATACACCATGGGGTTGCAGAGAGAGATACACCATGGGGTTGGAGAGAGATACACCATGGGGTTAGAGAGAGAGATACACCATGGGGTTAGAGAGCGATACACCATGGGGTTAGAGAGAGATACACCGTGGGGTTAGAGAGAGAGAGATACACCATGGGGTTCGAGAGAGAGATACACGGTGGGGTTACAGAGAGATACACCATGGGGTTAGAGAGAGATACACCATGGGGTTAGAGAGAGAGATACACCATGGGGTTAGAGAGAGAGATACACCATGGGGTTAGAGAGCGATACACCATGGGGTTAGAGAGAGAGATACACCATGGGGTTAGAGAGAGATACACCGTGGGGTTAGAGAGAGAGATACACCATGGGGTTAGAGAGAGAGATACACCATGGGGTTAGAGAGAGATACACCATGGGGTTGGAAGGAGATACATCATGGGGTTTAGAGAGAGATACACCATGGGGTTAGAGAGAGATACACCATGGGGTTAGAGAGAGAGATACACCATGGTGTTAGAGAGAGATACACCATGGAGTTAGAGAGAGATACACCATGGGGTTAGAGGGAGATACATTGTGGGGTTAGAGAGAGATACACCATGGGGTTAGAGAGAGATACACCATGGGGTTAGAGGGAGATACTTTGTGGGGTTAGAGAGAGATACACCATGGGGTTAGAGAGAGATACAGCATGGGGTTAGAGAGAGAGATACACCATGGGGTTAGAGAGAGATACACCATGGGGCTAGAGAGTGAGATACACCATGGGGTTAGAGAGGGATACACCATGGGGTTAGAGAGAGATACACCATGGGGTTAGAGGGAGATACTTTGTGGGGTTAGAGAGAGATACACCTTGGGGTTAGAGAGAGATACACCATGGGGTTAGAGAGAGAGATACACCATGGGGTTAGAGAGAGATACACCATGGGGTTAGAGAGAGATACACCATGGGGTTAGAGGGAGATACACCATGGGGTCAGAGAGACATACACCATGGTGTTAGAGAGAGATACACCATGGGGTTAGAGGGAGATACTTTGTGGGGTTAGAGAGAGATACACCATGGGGTTAGAGAGAGATACACCATGGGGTTAGAGAGAGAGATACACCATGGGGTTAGAGAGAGATACACCATGGAGTTAGAGAGAGATACACCATGGAGTTAGAGAGAGATACACCATGGGGTTAGAGGGAGATACACCATGGGGTTAGAGAGAGATACACCATGGGGTTAGAGAGAGATACACCATGGGGTTAGAGGGAGATAATTTGTGGGGTTAGAGAGAGATACACCATGGGGTTAGAGAGAGATACAGCATGGGGTTAGAGAGACAGATACACCATGGGGTTAGAGAGAGATACACCATGGAGTTAGAGAGAGATACACCATGGGGTTGGAGAGAGATACATTATGGGGTTTAGAGAGAGATACACCATGGGGTTAGAGAGAGATACACCATGGGGTTAGAGAGAGAGATACACCATGGGGTTAGAGAGAGATACACCATGGAGTTAGAGAGAGATACACCATGGGGTTAGAGAGAGATACACCATGGGGTTAGAGAGAGATACACCATGGGGTTAGAGGGAGATACTTTGTGGGGTTAGAGAGAGATACACCATGGGGTTAGAGAGAGATGCACCATGGGGTTAGAGAGAGATGCACCATGGGGTTAGAGAGAGATACACCATGGAGTTAGAGAGAGAGATACACCATGGGGTTGGAGAGAGATACACCATGGAGTTAGAGAGAGATACACCATGGGGTTAGAGAGAGATACACTGTGGGGTTAGAGAGAGATACACCATGGAGTTAGAGGGAGATACACCAAGGGGTTAGAGAGAGATATACAACACAGTGGTAGGGGGAGATACACAATTGGGTTTGCGGGAGATACACCATGGGGTTCGAGGGAGAAATACCATGGGGTTAGAGGGAGATATACCATGGGTTAGAGAGAGAGATACACTATGGGGTTAGAGAGAGATACACCATGGGGTTAGAGAGCAATACACCGTGGGGTTAGAGAGCGATACAACATGGGGTTAGAGAGAGATACACCATGGGGTTAGAGGGAGATGAACCATGGGGTTAGGGGGAGATACACCATGTGGTTAGAGAGAGATACACCATGGGGTTAGGGGGAGATACACCATGTGGTTAGAGAGAGATACACCATGGGGTTAGAGAGAGATACACCATGTGGTTAGAGAGCGATCCACCATGGGGTTAGAGAGAGATACAACATGGGGTTTGAGAGAGATACACCATGGGGTTAGAGGGAGATGAACCATGGGGTTAGGGGGAGATACACCATGTGGTTAGAGAGAGATACACCATGGGGTTCGAGAGAGATACACCATCGGGTTAGCGAGAGATACACCATGGGGTTAGAGAGAGATACACCATGGGGTTAGGGGGAGATACACCATGTGGTTAGAGAGAGATACACCATGGGGTTCGAGAGAGATACACCATGGGGTTAGCGAGAGATACACCATGGGGTTAGAGAGAGATACACCATGGGGTTAGGGGGAGATACACCATGTGGTTAGAGAGAGATACACCATGGGGTTCGAGAGAGATACACCATGGGGTTAGCGAGAGTTACACCATGGGGTTAGAGAGAGATACACCATGGGGTTAGGGGGAGATACACCATGTGGTTAGAGAGAGATACACCATGGTGTTCGAGAGAGATACACCATGGGGTTAGCGAGAGATACACCATGGGGTTAGCGAGAGATACACCATGGAGTTAGAGAGAGATACACCATGCGGTGAGAGACAGATACACCATGGGGTTAGAGAGAGATACAGCATGGGGTTAGAATGAGATACAGCATGTGGTTCAAGAGAGATACACCATGGGGTTAGAGAGAGATACACCATGCGGTGAGAGACAGATACACCATGGGGTTAGAGAGAGATACAGCATGGGGTTAGAATGAGATACAGCATGTGGTTCAATACAGATACACCATGGGGTTAGAGAGAGATACACCACGGGGTTAGAGAGAGATACACCATGGGGTAAGAGAGAGGTACACTATGGGGTGAGAGAGATACACCATGGGGTGAGAGATAGATGCACCATGGTGTTAGAGAGAGAGATACACCATGGGGTTAGAGAGAGAGATACACCATGGAGTTAGAGAGAGATACACCATGGGGTTAGAGAGAGATACACCATGGGGTTCGAGAGAGATACACCATGGGGTTAGAGAGAGATACACCATGGGGTTCGAGAGAGATACACCATGGGGTTAGAGTGAGATACACCATGGGGTTAGAGAGAGATACACCATGGGGTTAGAGAGAGATACACCGTGGGGTTAGAGAGAGAGATACACCATGGGGTTAGAGAGAGATACACCGCGGGGTTAGAGAGATATACACCGTTGGGTTAGAGAGCGATACACCATGTGGTTCGAGAGAGATACACCATGGGGTTAGAGAGAGATACACCATGGGGTTAGAAAGAGATACACCATGGGGTTTGAGAGAGATACACCATGGGGTTAGAAAAAGATACACCATGGGGTTAGAGAGAGATACACCATGGGGTTTGAGAGAGAGATACACCATGGGGTGAGAGAGAGATACAGCGTGGGGTTAGAGAGATACACCATGGGGTTAGAGAGAGATACAACATGGGGTTAGAGAGAGATACACCATGGGGTTAGAGAGAGATACAACATGGGGTTAGAGAGAGATGCGCCATGGGGTTTGAGAGAGATACACCATGCGGTTAGAGAGAGAGATACACCATGGGGTTAGAGTGAGATACACCATGAGGTTGGAGAGAGAGAAACACCGTGGGGTTAGAGAGAGATACACCGTGGGGTTAGAGAGAGATACACCATGGGGTTAAATAAAGATACACCATGGGGTTAGAGAGAGATACGCCATGGGGTTAGAGAGAGAGATACACCATGGGGTTAGAGTGAGATACACCATGAGGTTGGAGAGAGAGATACACCGTGGGGTTAGAGAGAGATACACTGTGCGGTTAGAGAGAGATACACCATGGGGTGAGAGAGAGATACGCCATGGGGTTAGAGAGAGATACACCATGGGGTTAGAGAGAGATACACCATGGGGTTAGAGAGAGATACACCATGGGGTTGGAGAGAGAGATACACCATGGGGTTGAAGAGAGATACACCATGGGGTTAGAGAGAGAGATACACCATGGGGTTAGAGAGCGATACACCATGGGGTTAGAGATAGAGATACACCATGGGGTTAGAGAGAGATACACCGTGGGGTTAGAGAGAGAGAGATACACCATGGGGTTCAAGAGAGAGATACACGGTGGGGTTACAGAGAGATACACCATGGGGTTAGAGAGAGATACACCATGGGGTTAGGGAGAGAGATACACCATGGGGTTAGAGAGAGAGATACACCATGGGGTTAGAGAGCGATACACCATGGGGTTAGAGAGAGAGATACACCATGGGGTTAGAGAGAGATATACACCATGGGGCTAGAGAGTGAGATACACCATGGGGTTAGAGAGAGATACACCATGGTGTTAGAGAGAGATACACCATGGGGTTAGAGGGAGATACTTTGTGGGGTTAGAGAGAGATACACCATGGGGTAAGAGAGAGATACACCATGGGGTTAGAGAGAGAGATACACCATGGGGTTAGAGAGAGATACACCATGGGGTTAGAGAGAGATACACCATGGGGTTAGAGGGAGATACACCATGGGGTTAGAGAGACATACACCATGGTGTTAGAGAGAGATACACCATGGGGTTAGAGGGAGATACTTTGTGGGGTTAGAGAGAGATACACCATGGGGTTAGAGAGAGATACAGCATGGGGTTAGAGAGAGAGATACACCATGGGGTTAGAGAGAGATACACCATGGAGTTAGAGAGAGATACACCATGGAGTTAGAGAGAGATACACCATGGGGTTAGAGGGAGATACACCATGGGGTTAGAGAGAGATACACCATGGGGTTAGAGAGAGATACACCATGGGGTTGGAGAGAGATACATTATGGGGTTTAGAGAGAGATACACCATGGGGTTAGAGAGAGATACACCATGGGGTTAGAGAGAGAGATACACCATGGGGTTAGAGAGAGATACACCATGGAGTTAGACAGAGATACACCATGGGGTTAGAGAGAGATACACCATGGGGTTAGAGAGAGATACACCATGGGGTTAGAGAGAGAGATACACCATGGGGTTAGAGAGAGATACACCATGGAGTTAGAGAGAGATACACCATGGGGTTGGAGAGAGATACATTATGGGGTTTAGAGAGAGATACACCATGGGGTTAGAGAGAGATACACCATGGGGTTAGAGAGAGAGATACACCATGGGTTAGAGAGAGATACACCATGGAGTTAGACAGAGATACACCATGGGGTTAGAGAGAGATACACCATGGGGTTAGAGAGAGATACACCATGGGGTTAGAGGGAGATACTTTGTGGGGTTAGAGAGAGATACACCATGGGGTTAGAGAGAGATGCACCATGGGGTTAGAGAGAGATGCACCATGGGGTTAGAGAGAGATACACCATGGATTTAGAGAGAGAGATACACCATGGGGTTGGAGAGAGATACACCATGGAGTTAGAGAGAGATACACCATGGGGTTAGAGAGAGATACATTGTGGGGTTAGAGAGAGATACACCATGGAGTTAGAGGGAGATACACCAAGGGGTTAGAGAGAGATATACAACACAGTGGTAGGGGGAGATACACAATTGGGTTTGCGGGAGATACACCATGGGGTTCGAGGGAGAAATACCATGGGGTTAGAGGGAGATATACCATGGGTTAGAGAGAGAGATACACTATGGGGTTAGAGAGAGATACACCATGGGGTTAGAGAGCAATACACCGTGGGGTTAGAGAGCGATACAACATGGGGTTAGAGAGAGATACACCATGGGGTTAGAGGGAGATGAACCATGGGGTTAGGGGGAGATACACCATGTGGTTAGAGAGAGATACACCATGGGGTTAGGGGGAGATACACCATGTGGTTAGAGAGAGATACACCATGTGGTTAGAGAGAGATACACCATGTGGTTAGAGAGCGATCCACCATGGGGTTAGAGAGAGATACAACATGGGGTTAGAGAGAGATACACCATGGGGTTAGAGGGAGATGAACCATGGGGTTAGGGGGAGATACACCATGTGGTTAGAGAGAGATACACCATGGGGTTCGAGAGAGATACACCATGGGGTTAGCGAGAGATACACCATGGGGTTAGAGAGAGATACACCATGGGGTTAGGGGGAGATACACCATGTGGTTAGAGAGAGATACACCATGGGGTTCGAGAGAGATACACCATGGGGTTAGCGAGAGATACACCATGGGGTTAGAGAGAGATACACCATGGGGTTAGGGGGAGATACACCATGTGGTTAGAGAGAGATACACCATGGGGTTCGAGAGAGATACACCATGGGGTTAGCGAGAGTTACACCATGGGGTTAGAGAGAGATACACCATGGGGTTAGGGGGAGATACACCATGTGGTTAGAGAGAGATACACCATGGGGTTCGAGAGAGATACACCATGGGGTTAGAGACAGAGATACACCATGGGGTTAGCGAGAGATACACCATGGGGTTAGCGAGAGATACACCATGGAGTTAGAGAGAGATACACCATGCGGTGAGAGACAGATACACCATGGGGTTAGAGAGAGATACAGCATGGGGTTAGAATGAGATACAGCATGTGGTTCAAGAGAGATACACCATGGGGTGAGAGAGAGATACACCATGCGGTGAGACACAGATACACCATGGGGTTAGCGAGAGATACAGCATGGGGTTAGAATGAGATACAGCATGTGGTTCAATAGAGATATACCATGGGGTTAGAGAGAGATACACCACGGGGTTAGAGAGAGATACACCATGGGGTAAGAGAGAGGTACACTATGGGGTGAGAGAGATACACCATGGGGTGAGAGAGAGAGATACACCATGGGGTTAGAGAGAGAGATACACCATGGAGTTAGAGAGAGATACACCATGGGGTTAGAGAGAGATACACCATGGGGTTCGAGAGAGATACACCATGGGGTTAGAGAGAGATACACCATGGGGTTCGAGAGAGATACACCATGGGGTTAGAGTGAGATACACCATGGGGTTAGAGAGAGATACACCATGGGGTTAGAGAGAGATACACCGTGGGGTTAGAGAGAGAGATACACCATGGGGTTAGAGAGAGATACACCGCGGGGTTAGAGAGAGATACACCGTTGGGTTAGAGAGCGATACACCATGTGGTTCGAGAGAGATACACCATGGGGTTAGAGAGAGATACACCATGGGGTTAGAAAGAGATACACCATGGGGTTTGAGAGAGATACACCATGGGGTTAGAAAAAGATACACCATGGGGTTAGAGAGAGATACACCATGGGGTTTGAGAGAGAGATACACCATGGGGTGAGAGAGAGATACAGCGTGGGGTTAGAGAGATACACCATGGGGTTAGAGAGAGATACAACATGGGGTTAGAGAGAGATACACCATGGGGTTAGAGAGAGATACAACATGGGGTTAGAGAGAGATGCGCCATGGGGTTTGAGAGAGATACACCATGGGGTTAGAGAGAGAGATACACCATGGGGTTAGAGTGAGATACACCATGAGGTTGGAGAGAGAGAAACACCGTGGGGTTAGAGAGAGATACACCGTGGGGTTAGAGAGAGATACACCATGGGGTTAAATAAAGATACACCATGGGGTTAGAGAGAGATACGCCATGGGGTTAGAGAGAGAGATACACCATGGGGTTAGAGTGAGATACACCATGAGGTTGGAGAGAGAGATACACCTTGGGGTTAGAGAGAGATACACTGTGCGGTTAGAGAGAGATACACCATGGGGTGAGAGAGAGATACGCCATGGGGTTAGAGAGAGATACACCATGGGGTTAGAGAGAGATACACCATGGGGTTAGAGAGAGATACACCATGGGGTTGGAGAGAGAGATACACCATGGGGTTGGAGAGAGATACACCATGGGGTTAGAGAGAGAGATACACCATGGGGTTAGAGAGCGATACACCATGGGGTTAGAGATAGAGATACACCATGGGGTTAGAGAGAGATACACCGTGGGGTTAGAGAGAGAGAGATACACCATGGGGTTCGAGAGAGAGATACACGGTGGGGTTACAGAGAGATACACCATGGGGTTAGAGAGAGATACACCATGGGGTTAGAGAGAGAGATACACCATGGGGTTAGAGAGAGAGATACACCATGGGGTTAGAGAGCGATACACCATGGGGTTAGAGAGAGAGATACACCATGGGGTTAGAGAGAGATACACCGTGGGGTTAGAGAGAGAGATACACCATGGGGTTAGAGAGAGAGATACACCATGGGGTTAGAGAGAGATACAGCGTGGGGTTAGAGAGATACACCATGGGGTTGGAAGGAGATACATCATGGGGTTTAGAGAGAGATACACCATGGGGTTAGAGAGAGATACACCATGGGGTTAGAGAGAGAGATACACCATGGGGTTAGAGAGAGATACACCATGGAGTTAGAGAGAGATAGACCATGGGGTTAGAGGGAGATACATTGTGGGGTTAGAGAGAGATACACCATGGGGTTAGAGAGAGATACACCATGGGGTTAGAGGGAGATAATTTGTGGGGTTAGAGAGAGATACACCATGGGGTTAGAGAGAGATACAGCTTGGGGTTAGAGAGAGAGATACACCATGGGGTTAGAGAGAGATACACCATGGGGCTAGAGAGAGAGATACACCATGGGGTTAGAGAGAGATACACCATGGGGTTAGAGGGAGATACTTTGTGGGGTTAGAGAGAGATACACCATGGGGTTAGAGAGAGATACACCATGGGGTTAGAGAGTGAGATACACCATGGGGTTAGAGAGAGATACACCATGGGGTTAGAGAGAGATACACCATGGGGTTAGAGGGAGATACACCATGGGGTTAGAGAGAGATACACCATGGTGTTAGAGAGAGATACACCATGGTGTTAGACGGAGATACTTTGTGGGGTTAGAGAGAGATACACCATGGGGTTAGAGAGAGATACAGCATGGGGTTAGAGAGAGAGATACACCATGGGGTTAGAGAGAGATACACCATGGAGTTAGAGAGAGATACACCATGGGGTTAGAGAGAGATACACCATGGGGTTAGAGGGAGATACACCATGGGGTTAGAGAGAGATACACCATGGGGTTAGAGAGAGATACACCATGGGGTTAGAGGGAGATACTTTGTGGGGTTAGAGAGAGATACACCATGGGGTTAGAGAGAGATACAGCATGGGGTTAGAGAGAGAGATACACCATGGGGTTAGAGAGAGATACACCATGGAGTTAGAGAGAGATACACCATGGGGTTGGAGAGAGATACATTATGGGGTTTAGAGAGAGATACACCATGGGGTTAGAGAGAGATACACCATGGGGTTAGAGAGAGAGATACACCATGGGGTTAGAGAGAGATACACCATGGAGTTAGAGAGAGATACACCATGGGGTTAGAGAGAGATACACCATGGGGTTAGAGAGAGATACACCATGGGGTTAGAGGGAGATACTTTGTGGGGTTAGAGAGAGATACACCATGGGGTTAGAGAGAGATGCACCATGGGGTTAGAGAGAGATGCACCATGGGGTTAGAGAGAGATACACCATGGAGTTAGAGAGAGAGATACACCATGGGGTTGGAGAGAGATACACCATGGAGTTAGAGAGAGATACACCATGGGGTTAGAGAGAGATACACTGTGGGGTTAGAGAGAGATACACCATGGAGTTAGA
This sequence comes from Chiloscyllium punctatum, assembly GCF_047496795.1. NCBI lineage: Eukaryota > Metazoa > Chordata > Chondrichthyes > Orectolobiformes > Hemiscylliidae > Chiloscyllium > Chiloscyllium punctatum. The sequence goes on from NW_027310054.1 coordinate 129,983, forward strand.
GGGAGATACACCAAGGGGTTAGAGAGAGATATACAACACAGTGGTAGGGGGAGATACACAATTGGGTGTGCGGGAGATACACCATGGGGTTCGAGGGAGAAATACCATGGGGTTAGAGGGAGATATACCATGGGTTAGAGAGAGAGATACACTATGGGGTTAGAGAGAGATACACCATGGGGTTAGAGAGCAATACACCGTGGGGTTAGAGAGCGATACAACATGGGGTTAGAGAGAGATACACCATGGGGTTAGAGGGAGATGAACCATGGGGTTAGGGGGAGATACACCATGTGGTTAGAGAGAGATACACCATGGGGTTAGGGGGAGATACACCATGTGGTTAGAGAGAGATACACCATGGGGTTAGAGAGAGATACACCATGTGGTTAGAGAGCGATCCACCATGGGGTTAGAGAGAGATACACCATGGGGTTAGAGAGAGATACACCATGGGGTTAGAGGGAGATGAACCATGGGGTTAGGGGGAGATACACCATGTGGTTAGAGAGAGATACACCATGGGGTTCGAGAGAGATACACCATGGGGTTAGCGAGAGATACACCATGGGGTTAGAGAGAGATACACCATGGGGTTAGGGGGAGATACACCATGTGGTTAGAGAGAGATACACCATGGGGTTCGAGAGAGATACACCATGGGGTTAGCGAGAGATACACCATGGGGTTAGAGAGAGATACACCATGGGGTTAGAGTGAGATACACCATGAGGTTGGAGAGAGAGATACACCGTGGGGTTAGAGAGAGATACACTGTGCGGTTAGAGAGAGATACACCATGGGGTGAGAGAGAGATACGCCATGGGGTTAGAGAGAGATACACCATGGGGTTAGAGAGAGATACACCATGGGGTTAGAGAGAGATACACCATGGGGTTGGAGAGAGAGATACACCATGGGGTTGGAGAGAGATACACCATGGGGTTAGAGAGAGAGATACACCATGGGGTTAGAGAGCGATACACCATGGGGTTAGAGATAGAGATACACCATGGGGTTAGAGAGAGATACACCGTGGGGTTAGAGAGAGAGAGATACACCATGGGGTTCGAGAGAGAGATACACGGTGGGGTTACAGAGAGATACACCATGGGGTTAGAGAGAGATACACCATGGGGTTAGAGAGAGAGATACACCATGGGGTTAGAGAGAGAGATACACCATGGGGTTAGAGAGCGATACACCATGGGGTTAGAGAGAGAGATACACCATGGGGTTAGAGAGAGATACACCGTGGGGTTAGAGAGAGAGATACACCATGGGGTTAGAGAGAGAGATACACCATGGGGTTAGAGAGAGATACAGCGTGGGGTTAGAGAGATACACCATGGGGTTGGAAGGAGATACATCATGGGGTTTAGAGAGAGATACACCATGGGGTTAGAGAGAGATACACCATGGGGTTAGAGAGAGAGATACACCATGGGGTTAGAGAGAGATACACCATGGAGTTAGAGAGAGATAGACCATGGGGTTAGAGGGAGATACATTGTGGGGTTAGAGAGAGATACACCATGGGGTTAGAGAGAGATACACCATGGGGTTAGAGGGAGATACTTTGTGGGGTTAGAGAGAGATACACCATGGGGTTAGAGAGAGATACAGCATGGGGTTAGAGAGAGAGATACACCATGGGGTTAGAGAGAGATACACCATGGGGCTAGAGAGAGAGATACACCATGGGGTTAGAGAGAGATACACCATGGGGTTAGAGGGAGATACTTTGTGGGGTTAGAGAGAGATACACCATGGGGTTAGAGAGAGATACACCATGGGATTAGAGAGAGAGATACACCATGGGGTTAGAGAGAGATACACCATGGGGTTAGAGAGAGATACACCATGGGGTTAGAGGGAGATACACCATGGGGTTAGAGAGAGATACACCATGGTGTTAGAGAGAGATACACCATGGGGTTAGACGGAGATACTTTGTGGGGTTAGAGAGAGATACACCATGGGGTTAGAGAGAGATACAGCATGGGGTTAGAGAGAGAGATACACCATGGGGTTAGAGAGAGATACACCATGGAGTTAGAGAGAGATACACCATGGGGTTAGAGAGAGATACACCATGGGGTTAGAGGGAGATACACCATGGGGTTAGAGAGAGATACACCATGGGGTTAGAGAGAGATACACCATGGGGTTAGAGGGAGATACTTTGTGGGGTTAGAGAGAGATACACCATGGGGTTAGAGAGAGATACAGCATGGGGTTAGAGAGAGAGATACACCATGGGGTTAGAGAGAGATACACCATGGAGTTAGAGAGAGATACACCATGGGGTTGGAGAGAGATACATTATGGGGTTTAGAGAGAGATACACCATGGGGTTAGAGAGAGATACACCATGGGGTTAGAGAGAGAGATACACCATGGGGTTAGAGGGAGATACACCATGGAGTTAGAGAGAGATACACCATGGGGTTAGAGAGAGATACACCATGGGGTTAGGGAGAGATACACCATGGGGTTAGAGAGAGATGCACCATGGGGTTAGAGAGAGATGCACCATGGGGTTAGAGAGAGATACACCATGGAGTTAGAGAGAGAGATACACCATGGGGTTGGAGAGAGATACACCATGGAGTTAGAGAGAGATACACCATGGGGTTAGAGAGAGATACACTGTGGGATTAGAGAGAGATACACCATGGAGTTAGAGGGAGATACACCAAGGGGTTAGAGAGAGATATACAACACAGTGGTAGGGGGAGATACACAATTGGGTGTGCGGGAGATACACCATGGGGTTCGAGGGAGAAATACCATGGGGTTAGAGGGAGATATACCATGGGTTAGAGAGAGAGATACACTATGGGGTTAGAGAGCGATACAACATGGGGTTAGAGAGAGATACACCATGGGGTTAGAGGGAGATGAACCATGGGGTTAGGGGGAGATACACCATGTGGTTAGAGAGAGATACACCATGGGGTTAGGGGGAGATACACCATGTGGTTAGAGAGAGATACACCATGGGGTTAGAGAGAGATACACCATGTGGTTAGAGAGCGATCCACCATGGGGTTAGAGAGAGATACAACATGGGGTTAGAGAGAGATACACCATGGGGTTAGAGGGAGATGAACCATGGGGTTAGGGGGAGATACACCATGTGGTTAGAGAGAGATACACCATGGGGTTCGAGAGAGATACACCATGGGGTTAGCGAGAGATACACCATGGGGTTAGAGAGAGATACACCATGGGGTTAGGGGGAGATACACCATGTGGTTAGAGAGAGATACACCATGGGGTTCGAGAGAGATACACCATGGGGTTAGCGAGAGATACACCATGGGGTTAGAGAGAGATACACCATGGGGTTAGGGGGAGATACACCATGTGGTTAGAGAGAGATACACCATGGGGATCGAGAGAGATACACCATGGGGTTAGCGAGAGTTACACCATGGGGTTAGAGAGAGATACACCATGGGGTTAGGGGGAGATACACCATGTGGTTAGAGAGAGATACACCATGGGGTTCGAGAGAGATACACCATGGGGTTAGCGAGAGATACACCATGGGGTTAGCGAGAGATACACCATGGAGTTAGAGAGAGATACACCATGCGGTGAGAGACAGATACACCATGGGGTTAGAGAGAGATACAGCATGGGGTTAGAATGAGATACAGCATGTGGTTCAAGAGAGATACACCATGGGTTTAGAGAGAGATACACCATGCGGTGAGAGAGAGATACACCATGGGGTTAGAGAGAGATACAGCATGGGGTTAGAATGAGATACAGCATGTGGTTCAAGAGAGATACACCATGGGGTTAGAGAGAGATACACCATGGGGTAAGAGAGAGGTACACTATGGGGTGAGAGAGATACACCATGGGGTGAGAGATAGATGCACCATGGTGTTAGAGAGAGAGATACACCATGGGGTTAGAGAGAGAGATACACCATGGAGTTAGAGAGAGATACACCATGGGGTTAGAGAGAGATACACCATGGGGTTCGAGAGAGATACACCATGGGGTTAGAGAGAGATACACCATGGGGTTCGAGAGAGATACACCATGGGGTTAGAGAGAGATACACCATGGGGTTAGAGAGAGATACACCGTGGGGTTAGAGAGAGAGATACACCATGGGGTTAGAGAGAGATACACCGCGGGGTTAGAGAGAGATACACCGTTGGGTTAGAGAGCGATACACCATGTGGTTCGAGAGAGATACACCATGGGGTTAGAGAGAGATACACCATGGGGTTAGAAAGAGATACACCATGGGGTTTGAGAGAGATACACCATGGGGTTAGAAAAAGATACACCATGGGGTTAGAGAGAGATACACCATGGGGTTTGAGAGAGAGATACACCATGGGGTTAGAGAGAGATACAGCGTGGGATTAGAGAGATACACCATGGGGTTAGAGAGAGATACAACATGGGGTTAGAGAGAGATGCGCCATGGGGTTTGAGAGAGATATACCATGGGGTTAGAGAGAGAGATACACCATGGGGTTAAATAAAGATACACCATGGGGTTAGAGAGACAGATACACCATGGGGTTAAATAAAGATACACCATGGGGTTAGAGAGAGATACACCATGGGGTTAGAGAGAGATACGCCATGGTGTTAGAGAGAGAGATACACCATGGGGTTAGAGTGAGATACACCATGAGGTTGGAGAGAGAGATACACCGTGGGGTTAGAGAGAGATACACTGTGCGGTGAGAGAGAGATACACCATGGGGTTAGAGAGAGATACACCATGGGGTTAGAGAGAGATACACCATGGGGTTAGAGAGCGATACACCTTGGGGTTCGAGAGAGATGCACCGTGGGGTTAGAGATAGAGATACACCGTGGGGTTAGCGAGAGATACACCATGGGTTTAGAGGGAGATGCACCATTGGGTTAGGGGGAGATACACCATGGGGTTAGAGAGAGAGATACACCATGGGGTTAGAGAGAGAGATACACCATGGGGTTAGAGAGAGATACACCATGGGGTTAGAGAGAGAGATACACCATGGGGTTAGAGAGAGATACAACATGGGGTTAGAGAGAGATACACCATGGGGTTAGAGAGAGATACACCATGGGGTTAGAGAGAGATACACCATGGGGTTGGAGAGAGAGATACACCATGGGGTTGGAGAGAGATACACCATGGGGTTAGAGAGAGAGATACACCATGGGGTTAGAGAGAGAGAGATACACCATGGGGTTAGAGAGAGATACACCGTGGGGTTAGAGAGAGAGAGATACACCATGGGGTTCGAGAGAGAGATACACGGTGGGGTTACAGAGAGATACACCATGGGGTTAGAGAGAGATACACCATGGGGTTAGAGAGAGAGATACACCATGGGGTTAGAGAGAGAGATACACCATGGGGTTAGAGAGCGATACACCATGGGGTTAGAGAGAGAGATGCACCATGGGGTTACAGAGAGATACACCGTGGGGTTAGAGAGAGAGATACACCATGGGGTTAGAGAGAGAGATACACCATGGGGTTAGAGAGAGATACAGCGTGGGGTTAGAGAGATACACCATGGTGTTGGAGAGAGAGATACATTGTGGGGTTAGAGAGAGATACACCATGGGGTTAGAGAGAGATACACCATGGGGTTAGAGGGAGATACTTTGTGCGGTTAGAGAGAGATACACCATGGGGTTAGAGAGAGATACAGCATGGGGTTAGAGAGAGAGATACACCATGGGGTTAGAGAGAGATACACCATGGGGTGAGAGAGAGATACACCATGGGGTTAGAGGGAAATACTTTGTGGGGTTAGAGAGAGATACACCATGGGGTTAGAGAGAGATACAGCATGGGGTTAGAGAGAGAGATACACCATGGGGTTAGAGAGAGATACACCATGGGGTTAGAGAGAGATACACCATGGGGTTAGAGGGAGATACACCATGGGGTTAGAGAGAGATACACCATGGGGTTAGAGAGAGATACACCATGGGGTTAGAGGGAGTTGCTTTGTGGGGTTAGAGAGAGATACACCATGGGGTTAGAGAGAGATACAGCATGGGGTTAGAGAGAGAGATACACCATGGGGTGAGAGAGAGATACACCATGGAGTTAGATAGAGATACACCATGGGGTTGGAGAGAGATACATCATGGGGTTTAGAGAGAGATACACCATGGGGTTAGAGAGAGATACACCATGGGGTTAGAGAGAGAGATACACCATGGGGTTAGAGAGAGATACACCATGGAGTTAGAGAGAGATACACCATGGGGTTAGAGGGAGATACATTGTGGGGTTAGAGAGAGATACACCATGGGGTTAGAGAGAGATACACCATGGGGTTAGAGGGAGATACTTTGTGGGGTTAGAGAGAGATACACCATGGGGTTAGAGAGAGATACAGCATGGGGTTAGAGAGAGAGATACACCATGGGGTTAGAGAGAGATACACCATGGGGTTAGAGAGAGATACACCATGGGGTTAGAGAGAGATGCACCATGGGGTTAGAGAGAGATTCACCATGGGGTTAGAGAGAGATACACCATGGAGTTAGAGAGAGAGATACACCATAGGGTTGGAGAGAGATACACCATGGAGTTAGAGAGAGATACACCATGGGGTTAGAGAGAGATACACTGTGGGGTTAGAGAGAGATACACCATGGAGTTAGAGGAAGATACACCAAGGGGTTAGAGAGAGATATACAACACAGTGGTAGGGGGAGATACACAATTGGGTTTGCGGGAGATACACCATGGGGTTCGAGGGAGAAATACCATGGGGTTAGAGGGAGATATACCATGGGTTAGAGAGAGAGATACACTATGGGGTTAGAGAGAGATACACCATGGGGTTAGAGAGCAATACACCGTGGGGTTAGAGAGCGATACAACATGGGGTTAGAGAGAGATACACCATGGGGTTAGAGGGAGATGAACCATGGGGTTAGGGGGAGATACACCATGTGGTTAGGAGAGATACACCATGGGGTTAGGGGGAGATACACCATGTGGTTAGAGAGAGATACACCATGGGGTTAGAGAGAGATACACCATGTGGTTAGAGAGCGATCCACCATGGGGTTAGAGAGAGATACAACATGGGGTTAGAGAGAGATACACCATGGGGTTAGAGGGAGATGAACCATGGGGTTAGGGGGAGATACACCATGGGGTTAGAGAGAGATACACCATGGGGTTAGGGGGAGATACACCATGTGGTTAGAGAGAGATACACCATGGGGTTCGAGAGAGATACACCATGGGGTTAGCGAGAGATACACCATGGGGTTAGAGAGAGATACACCATGGGGTTAGGGGGAGATACACCATGTGGTTAGAGAGAGATACACCATGGGGTTCGAGAGAGATACACCATGGGGTTAGCGAGAGATACACCATGGGGTTAGAGAGAGATACACCATGGGGTTAGGGGGAGATACACCATGTGGTTAGAGAGAGATACACCATGGGGTTCGAGAGAGATACACCATGGGGTTAGCGAGAGATACACCATGGGGTTAGTGAGAGATACACCATGGGGTTAGAGAGAGATACACCATGCGGTGAGAGACAGATACACCATGGGGTTAGAGAGAGATACAGCATGGGGTTAGAATGAGATACAGCATGTGGTTCAAGAGAGATACACCATGGGGTTAGAGAGAGATACACCATGCGGTGAGAGACAGATACACCATGGGGTTAGAGAGAGATACAGCATGGGGTTAGAATGAGATACAGCATGTGGTTCAAGAGAGATACACCATGGGGTTAGAGAGAGATACACCACGGGGTTAGAGAGAGATACACCATGGGGTAAGAGAGAGGTACACTATGGGGTGAGAGAGATACACCATGGGGTGAGAGATAGATGCACCATGGTGTTAGAGAGAGAGATACACCATGGAGTTAGAGAGAGATACACCATGGGGTTAGAGAGAGATACACCATGGGGTTCGAGAGAGATACACCATGGGTTTAGAGAGAGATACACCATGGGGTTAGAGAGAGAGATACACCATGGAGTTAGAGAGAGATACACCATGGGGTTAGAGAGAGATACACCATGGGGTAAGAGAGAGGTACACTATGGGGTGAGAGAGATACACCATGGGGTGAGAGATAGATACACCATGGGGTTAGAGAGAGAGATACACCATGGAGTTAGAGAGAGATACACCATGGGGTTAGAGAGAGATACACCATGGGGTTCGAGAGAGATACACCATGGGGTTAGAGAGAGATACACCATGGGGTTCGAGAGAGATACACCATGGGGTTAGAGAGAGATACACCATGGGGTTCGAGAGAGATACACCATGGGGTTAGAGTGAGATACACCATGGGGTTAGAGAGAGATACACCATGGGGTTAGAGAGAGATACACCGTGGGGTTAGAGAGAGAGATACACCATGGGGTTAGAGAGAGATACACCGCGGGGTTAGAGAGAGATACACCGTTGGGTTAGAGAGCGATACACAATGTGGTTCGAGAGAGATACACCATGGGGTTAGAGAGAGATACACCATGGGGTTAGAGATACAACATGGGGTTTGAGAGAGATACACCATGGGGTTAGAAAAAGATACACCATGGGGTTAGAGAGAGATACACCATGGGGTTTGAGAGAGAGATACACCATGGGGTTAGAGAGAGATACAGCGTGGGGTTAGAGAGATACACCATGGGGTTAGAGAGAGATACAACATGGGGTTAGAGAGAGATACACCATGGGGTTAGAGAGAGATACAACATGGGGTTAGAGAGAGATGCGCCATGGGGTTTGAGAGAGATACACCATGGGGTTAGAGAGAGAGATATACCATGGGGTTAGAGTGAGATACACCATGAGGTTGGAGAGAGAGAAACACCGTGGGGTTAGAGAGAAATACACCGTGGGGTTAGAGAGAGATACACCATGGGGTTAAATAAAGATACACCATGGGGTTAGAGAGAGATACGCCATGGGGTTAGAGAGAGAGATACACCATGGGGTTAGTGTGAGATACACCATGAGGTTGGAGAGAGAGATACACCGTGGGGTTAGAGAGAGATACACTGTGCGTTTAGAGAGAGATACACCATGGGGTTAGAGAGAGATACACCATGGGGTTAGAGATACACCATGGGTTTAGAGAGAGATACACCATGGGGTTTAGAGAGAGATACACCATGGGGTGAGAGAGAGATATACTGTGTGGTGAGAGAGAGATACACCGTGCGGTTAGGGAGATATACACCGTGGGGTTAGAGAGAGATACACCGTGGGGTTAGAGAGAGATACACCATGGGGTTAGAGAGCGATAGACCATGGGGTGAGAGAGAGATACACCTTGGTGTCAGAGAGAGATAGACCATGGGTTTAGAGAGAGATACACCATGGGGTTGGACAGAGATACACCATGGGGTTAGAGAGAGATACACAGTGGGGATAGAGAGAGATACACCATGTGGTTAGAGAGAGAGATACACCATGGGTTTAGAGTGAGATACACAATGGGGTTAGAGAGAGATTCACTATGGGGTGAGAGAAATACACCATGGGGTTAGAGAGAGAGATACACCGTGGGGTTAGAGAGAGAGATACACCATGGGGTTAGTGAGAGATACACCATGGGGTTAGAGAGAGATACACCATGCGGTGAGAGACAGATACACCATGGGGTTAGAGAGAGATAGAGCATGGCGTTAGAATGAGATACAGCATGTGGTTCAAGAGAGATACACCATGGGGTTAGAGAGAGATACACCACGGGGTTAGAGAGAGATACACCATGGGGTAAGAGAGAGGTACACTATGGGGTGAGAGAGATACACCATGGGGTGAGAGATAGATGCACCATGGTGTTAGAGAGAGAGATACACCATGGGGTTAGAGAGAGAGATACACCATGGAGTTAGAGAGAGATACACCATGGGGTTAGAGAGAGATACACCATGGGGTTCGAGAGAGATACACCATGGGGTTAGAGAGAGATACACCATGGGGTTAGAGAGAGATACACCATGGGGTTAGAGTGAGATACACCATGGGGTTAGAGAGAGATACAACATGGTGTTAGAGAGAGATACACCGTGGGGTTAGAGAGAGAGATACACCATGGGGTTAGAGAGAGATACACCGCGGGGTTAGAGAGAGATACACCGTTGGGTTAGAGAGCGATACACCATGTGGTTCGAGAGAGATACACCATGGGGTTAGAGAGAGATACACCATGGGGTTAGAAAGAGATACACCATGGGGTTAGAGGGAGATACTTTGTGCGGTTAGAGAGAGATACACCATGGGGTTAGAGAGAGATACACCATGGAGTTAGAGAGAGATACACCATGGGGTTAGAGGGAGATACATTGTGGGGTTAGAGAGAGATACACCATGGGGTTAGAGAGAGATACACCATGGGGTTAGAGGGAGATACTTTGTGCGGTTAGAGAGAGATACACCATGGGGTTAGAGAGAGATACAGCATGGGGTTAGAGAGAGAGATACACCATGGGGTTAGAGAGAGATACACCATGGGGTGAGAGAGAGATACACCATGGGGTTAGAGGGAGATACTTTGTGGGGTTAGAGAGAGATACACCATGGGGTTAGAGAGAGATACAGCATGGGGTTAGAGAGAGAGATACACCATGGGGTTACAGAGAGATACACCATGGGGTTAGAGAGAGATACACCATGGGGTTAGAGGGAGATACACCATGGGGTTAGAGAGAGATACACCATGGGGTTAGAGAGAGATACACCATGGGGTTAGAGGGAGATACTTTGTGGGGTTAGAGAGAGATACACCATGGGGTTAGAGAGAGATACAGCATGGGGTTAGAGAGAGAGATACACCATGGGGTGAGAGAGAGATACACCATGGAGTTAGAGAGAGATACACCATGGGGTTGGAGAGAGATACATCATGGGGTTTAGAGAGAGATACACCATGGGGTTAGAGAGAGATACACCATGGGGTTAGAGAGAGAGATACACCATGGGGTTAGAGAGAGATACACCATGGAGTTAGAGAGAGATACACCATGGGGTTAGAGGGAGATACATTGTGGGGTTAGAGAGAGATACACCATGGGGTTAGAGAGAGATACACCATGGGGTTAGAGGGAGATACTTTGTGGGGTTAGAGAGAGATACACCATGGGGTTAGAGAGAGATACAGCATGGGGTTAGAGAGAGAGATACACCATGGGGTTAGAGAGAGATACACCATGGGGTTAGAGAGAGATACACCATGGTGTTAGAGAGAGATGCACCATGGGGTTAGAGAGAGATGCACCATGGGGTTAGAGAGAGATACACCATGGAGTTAGAGAGAGAGATACACCATAGGGTTGGAGAGAGATACACCATGGAGTTAGAGAGAGATACACCATGGGGTTAGAGAGAGATACACTGTGGGGTTAGAGAGAGATACACCATGGAGTTAGAGGGAGATACACCAAGGGGTTAGAGAGAGATATACAACACAGTGGTAGGGGGAGATACACAATTGGGTTTGCGGGAGATACACTATGGGGTTCGAGGGAGAAATACCATGGGGTTAGAGGGAGATATACCATGGGTTAGAGAGAGAGATACACTATGGGGTTAGAGAGAGATACACCATGGGGTTAGAGAGCAATACACCGTGGGGTTAGAGAGCGATACAACATGGGGTTAGAGAGAGATACACCATGGGGTTAGAGGGAGATGAACCATGGGGTTAGGGGGAGATACACCATGTGGTTAGGAGAGATACACCATGGGGTTAGGGGGAGATACACCATGTGGTTAGAGAGAGATACACCATGGGGTTAGAGAGAGATACACCATGTGGTTAGAGAGCGATCCACCATGGGGTTAGAGAGAGATACAACATGGGGTTAGAGAGAGATACACCATGGGGTTAGAGGGAGATGAACCATGGGGTTAGGGGGAGATACACCATGGGGTTAGAGAGAGATACACCATGGGGTTAGGGGGAGATACACCATGTGGTTAGAGAGAGATACACCATGGGGTTCGAGAGAGATACACCATGGGGTTAGCGAGAGATACACCATGGGGTTAGAGAGAGATACACCATGGGGTTAGGGGGAGATACACCATGTGGTTAGAGAGAGATACACCATGGGGTTCGAGAGAGATACACCATGGGGTTAGCGAGAGATACACCATGGGGTTAGAGAGAGATACACCATGGGGTTAGGGGGAGATACACCACGGGGTTAGAGAGAGATACACCATGGGGTAAGAGAGAGGTACACTATGGGGTGAGAGAGATACACCATGGGGTGAGAGATAGATGCACCATGGTGTTAGAGAGAGAGATACACCATGGGGTTAGAGAGAGAGATACACCATGGAGTTAGAGAGAGATACACCATGGGGTTAGAGAGAGATACACCATGGGGTTCGAGAGAGATACACCATGGGGTTAGCGAGAGATACACCATGGGGTTAGAGAGAGATACACCATGGGGTTAGAGTGAGATACACCATGGGGTTAGAGAGAGATACAACATGGTGTTAGAGAGAGATACACCGTGGGGTTAGAGAGAGAGATACACCATGGGGTTAGAGAGAGATACACCGCGGGGTTAGAGAGAGATACACCGTTGGGTTAGAGAGCGATACACCATGTGGTTCGAGAGAGATACACCATGGGGTTAGAGAGAGATACACCATGGGGTTAGAAAGAGATACACCATGGGGTTAGAGAGAGATACACCATGGGGTTAGAGAGAGATACACCATGGGGTTAGAGGGAGATACATTGTGGGGTTAGAGAGAGATACACCATGGGGTTAGAGGGAGATACATTGTGGGGTTAGAGAGAGATACACCATGGGGTTAGAGAGAGATACACCATGGGGTTAGAGGGAGATACTTTGTGCGGTTAGAGAGAGATACACCATGGGGTTAGAGAGAGATACACCATGGAGTTAGAGAGAGATACACCATGGGGTTAGAGGGAGATACATTGTGGGGTTAGAGAGAGATACACCATGGGGTTAGAGAGAGATACACCATGGGGTTAGAGGGAGATACTTTGTGCGGTTAGAGAGAGATACACCATGGGGTTAGAGAGAGATACAGCATGGGGTTAGAGAGAGAGATACACCATGGGGTTAGAGAGAGATACACCATGGGGTGAGAGAGAGATACACCATGGGGTTAGAGGGAGATACTTTGTGGGGTTAGAGAGAGATACACCATGGGGTTAGAGAGAGATACAGCATGGGGTTAGAGAGAGAGATACACCATGGGGTTAGAGAGAGATACACCATGGGGTTAGAGAGAGATACACCATGGGGTTAGAGGGAGATACACCATGGGGTTAGAGAGAGAGATACACCATGGGGTTAGAGAGAGATACACCATGGGGTTAGAGGGAGATACTTTGTGGGGTTAGAGAGAGATACACCATGGGGTTAGAGAGAGATACAGCATGGGGTTAGAGAGAGAGATACACCATGGGGTGAGAGAGAGATACACCATGGAGTTAGAGAGAGATACACCATGGGGTTGGAGAGAGATACATCATGGGGTTTAGAGAGAGATACACCATGGGGTTAGAGAGAGATACACCATGGGGTTAGAGAGAGAGATACACCATGGGGTTAGAGAGAGATACACCATGGAGTTAGAGAGAGATACACCATGGGGTTAGAGGGAGATACATTGTGGGGTTAGAGAGAGATACACCATGGGGTTAGAGAGAGATACACCATGGGGTTAGAGGGAGATACTTTGTGGGGTTAGAGAGAGATACACCATGGGGTTAGAGAGAGATACAGCATGGGGTTAGAGAGAGAGATACACCATGGGGTTAGAGAGAGATACACCATGGGGTTAGAGAGAGATACACCATGGGGTTAGAGAGAGATGCACCATGGGGTTAGAGAGAGATACACCATGGAGTTAGAGAGAGAGATACACCATAGGGTTGGAGAGAGATACACCATGGAGTTAGAGAGAGATACACCATGGGGTTAGAGAGAGATACACTGTGGGGTTAGAGAGAGATACACCATGGAGTTAGAGGGAGATACACCAAGGGGTTAGAGAGAGATATACAACACAGTGGTAGGGGGAGATACACAATTGGGTTTGCGGGAGATACACCATGGGGTTCGAGGGAGAAATACCATGGGGTTAGAGGGAGATATACCATGGGTTAGAGAGAGAGATACACTATGGGGTTAGAGAGAGATACACCATGGGGTTAGAGAGCAATACACCGTGGGGTTAGAGAGCGATACAACATGGGGTTAGAGAGAGATACACCATGGGGTTAGAGGGAGATGAACCATGGGGTTAGAGAGAGATACACCATGGGGTTAGAGAGAGATACACCATGTGGTTAGAGAGAGATACACCATGGGGTTCGAGAGAGATACACCATGGGGTTAGGGGGAGATACACCATGTGGTTAGAGAGAGATACACCATGGGGTTCGAGAGAGATACAACATGGGGTTAGCGAGAGATACACCATGGGGTTAGAGAGAGATACACCATGGGGTTAGGGGGAGATACACCATGTGGTTAGAGAGAGATACACCCTGGGGTTCGAGAGAGATACACCATGGGGTTAGCGAGAGATACACCATGGGGTTAGTGAGAGATACACCATGGGGTTAGAGAGAGATACACCATGCGGTGAGAGACAGAAACACCATGGGGTTAGAGAGAGATACAGCATGGGGTTAGAATGAGATACAGCATGTGGTTCAAGAGAGATACACCATGGGGTTAGAGAGAGATACACCATGCGGTGAGAGACAGATACACCATGGGGTTAGAGAGAGATACAGCATGGGGTTAGAATGAGATACAGCATGTGGTTCAAGAGAGATACACCATGGGGTTAGAGAGAGATACACCACGGGGTTAGAGAGAGATACACCATGGGGTAAGAGAGAGGTACACTATGGGGTGAGAGAGATACACCATGGGGTGAGAGATAGATGCACCATGGTGTTAGAGAGAGAGATACACCATGGAGTTAGAGAGAGATACACCATGGGGTTAGAGAGAGATACACCATGGGGTTCGAGAGAGATACACCATGGGGTTAGAGAGAGATACACCATGGGGTTAGAGAGAGAGATACACCATGGAGTTAGAGAGAGATACACCATGGGGTTAGAGAGAGATACACCATGGGGTAAGAGAGAGGTACACTATGGGGTGAGAGAGATACACCATGGGGTGAGAGATAGATACACCATGGGGTTAGAGAGAGAGATACACCATGGAGTTAGAGAGAGATACACCATGGGGTTAGAGAGAGATACACCATGGGGTTCGAGAGAGATACACCATGGGGTTAGAGAGAGATACACCATGGGGTTCGAGAGAGATACACCATGGGGTTAGAGAGAGATACACCATGGGGTTCGAGAGAGATACACCATGGGGTTAGAGTGAGATACACCATGGGGTTAGAGAGAGATACACCATGGGGTTAGAGAGAGATACACCATGGGGTTAGAGAGAGAGATACACCATGGAGTTAGAGAGAGATACACCATGGGGTTAGAGAGAGATACACCATGGGGTTCGAGAGAGATACACCATGGGGTTAGAGAGAGATACACCATGGGGTTCGAGAGAGATACACCATGGGGTTAGAGAGAGATACACCATGGGGTTCGAGAGAGATACACCATGGGGTTAGAGTGAGATACACCATGGGGTTAGAGAGAGATACACCATGGGGTTAGAGAGAGATACACCGTGGGGTTAGAGAGAGAGATACACCATGGGGTTAGAGAGAGATACACCGCGGGGTTAGAGAGAGATACACCGTTGGGTTAGAGAGCGATACACAATGTGGTTCGAGAGAGATACACCATGGGGTTAGAGAGAGATACACCATGGGGTTAGAGATACAACATGGGGTTTGAGAGAGATACACCATGGGGTTAGAAAAAGATACACCATGGGGTTAGAGAGAGATACACCATGGGGTTTGAGAGAGAGATACACCATGGGGTTAGAGAGAGATACAGCGTGGGCTTAGAGAGATACACCATGGGGTTAGAGAGAGATACAACATGGGGTTAGAGAGAGATACACCATGGGGTTAGAGAGAGATACAACATGGGGTTAGAGAGAGATGCGCCATGGGGTTTGAGAGAGATACACCATGGGGTTAGAGAGAGAGATACACCATGGGGTTAGAGTGAGATACACCATGAGGTTGGAGAGAGAGAAACACCGTGGGGTTAGAGAGAAATACACCGTGGGGTTAGAGAGAGATACACCATGGGGTTAAATAAAGATACACCATGGGGTTAGAGAGAGATACGCCATGGGGTTAGAGAGAGAGATACACCATGGGGTTAGTGTGAGATACACCATGAGGTTGGAGAGAGAGATACACCGTGGGGTTAGAGAGAGATACACTGTGCGTTTAGAGAGAGATACACCATGGGGTTAGAGAGAGATACACCATGGGGTTAGAGATACACCATGGGTTTAGAGAGAGTTACACCATGGGGTTTAGAGAGAGATACACCATGGGGTGAGAGAGAGATATACTGTGTGGTGAGAGAGAGATACACCGTGCGGTTAGGGAGATATACACCGTGGGGTTAGAGAGAGATACACCGTGGGGTTAGAGAGAGATACACCATGGGGTTAGAGAGCGATAGACCATGGGGTGAGAGAGAGATACACCTTGGTGTCAGAGAGAGATAGACCATGGGTTTAGAGAGAGATACACCATGGGGTTGGACAGAGATACACCATGGGGTTAGAGAGAGATACACAGTGGGAATAGAGAGAGATACACCATGTGGTTAGAGAGAGAGATACACCATGGGTTTAGAGTGAGATACACAATGGGGTTAGAGAGAGATTCACTATGGGGTGAGAGAAATACACCATGGGGTTAGAGAGAGAGATACACCGTGGGGTTAGAGAGAGAGATACACCATGGGGTTAGTGAGAGATACACCATGGGGTTAGAGAGAGAGATACACCATGCGGTGAGAGACAGATACACCATGGGGTTAGAGAGAGATAGAGCATGGCGTTAGAATGAGATACAGCATGTGGTTCAAGAGAGATACACCATGGGGTTAGAGAGAGATACACCACGGGGTTAGAGAGAGATACACCATGGGGTAAGAGAGAGGTACACTATGGGGTGAGAGAGATACACCATGGGGTGAGAGATAGATGCACCATGGTGTTAGAGAGAGAGATACACCATGGGGTTAGAGAGAGAGATACACCATGGAGTTAGAGAGAGATACACCATGGGGTTAGAGAGAGATACACCATGGGGTTCGAGAGAGATACACCATGGGGTTAGAGAGAGATACACCATGGGGTTCGAGAGAGATACACCATGGGGTTAGAGTGAGATACACCATGGGGTTAGAGAGAGATACACCATGGTGTTAGAGAGAGATACACCGTGGGGTTAGAGAGAGAGATACCCCATGGGGTTAGAGAGAGATACACCGCGGGGTTAGAGAGAGATACACCGTTGGGTTAGAGAGCGATACACCATGTGGTTCGAGAGAGATACACCATGGGGTTAGAGAGAGATACACCATGGGGTTAGCAAGAGATACACCATGGGGTTTGAGAGAGATACACCATGGGGTTAGAAAAAGATACACCATGGGGTTAGAGAGAGATACACCATGGGGTTTGAGAGAGAGATACACCATGGGGTTAGAGAGAGATACAGCGTGGGGTTAGAGAGATACACCATGGGGTTAGAGAGAGATACAACATGGGGTTAGAGAGAGATACACCATGGGGTTAGAGAGAGATACAACATGGGGTTAGAGAGAGATGCGCCATGAGGTTGGAGAGAGAGAAACACCGTGGGGTTAGAGAGAGATACACCATGGGGTTAGAGTGAGATACACCATGAGGGTGGAGAGAGAGAAACACCGTGGGGTTAGAGAGAGATACACCGTGGGGTTAGAGAGAGATACACCATGGGGTTAAATAAAGATACACCATGGGGTTAGAGAGAGATACGCCATGGGGTTAGAGAGAGAGATACACCATGGGGTTAGAGTGAGATACACCATGAGGTTGGAGAGAGAGATACACCGTGGGGTTAGAGAGAGATACACTGTGCGGTTAGAGAGAGATACACCATGGGGTTAGAGAGAGATACACCATGGGGTTAGAGAGAGATACACCATGGGGTTAGAGAGCGATACACCTTGGGGTTCGAGAGAGATACACCGTGGGGTTAGAGAGAGAGATACACCGTGGGGTTAGCGAGAGATACACCATGGGTTTAGAGGGAGATGCACCATTGGGTTAGGGGGAGATACACCATGGGGTTAGAGAGAGAGATACACCATGGGGTTAGAGAGGGAGATACACCATGGGGTTAGAGAGAGATACACCATGGGGTTAGAGAGAGAGATACACCATGGGGTTAGAGAGAGATACAACATGGGGTTAGAGAGAGATACACCATGGGGTTAGAGAGAGATACAACATGGGGTTAGAGAGAGATGCGCCATGGGGTTTGAGAGAGATACACCATGGGGTTAGAGAGAGATACACCATGGGGTTAGAGAGAGATACACCATGGGGTTAGAGGGAGATACACCATGGGGTTAGAGAGAGATACACCATGGGGTTAGAGAGAGATACACCATGGGGTTAGAGGGAGATACTTTGTGGGGTTAGAGAGAGATACACCATGGGGTTAGAGAGAGATACAGCATGGGGTTAGAGAGAGAGATACACCATGGGGTGAGAGAGAGATACACCATGGAGTTAGAGAGAGATACACCATGGGGTTGGAGAGAGATACATCATGGGGTTTAGAGAGAGATACACCATGGGGTTAGAGAGAGATACACCATGGGGTTAGAGAGAGAGATACACCATGGGGTTAGAGAGAGATACACCATGGAGTTAGAGAGAGATACACCATGGGGTTATAGGGAGATACATTGTGGGGTTAGAGAGAGATACACCATGGGGTTAGAGAGAGATACAGCATGGGGTTAGAGAGAGAGATACACCATGGGGTTAGAGAGAGATACATCATGGGGTTAGAGAGAGATACACCATGGGGTTAGAGAGAGATGCACCATGGGGTTAGAGAGAGATGCACCATGGGGTTAGAGAGAGATACACCATGGAGTTAGAGAGAGTGATACACCATAGGGTTGGAGAGAGAAACACCATGGAGTTAGAGAGAGATACACCATGGGGTTAGAGAGAGATACACTGTGGGGTTAGAGAGAGATACACCATGGAGTTAGAGGGAGATACACCAAGGGGTTAGAGAGAGATATACAACACAGTGGTAGGGGGAGATACACAATTGGGTTTGCGGGAGATACACCATGGGGTTCGAGGGAGAAATACCATGGGGTTAGAGGGAGATATACCATGGGTTAGAGAGAGAGATACACTATGGGGTTAGAGAGAGATACACCATGGGGTTAGAGAGCAATACACCGTGGGGTTAGAGAGCGATACAACATGGGGTTAGAGAGAGATACACCATGGGGTTAGAGGGAGATGAACCATGGGGTTAGGGGGAGATACACCATGTGGTTAGAGAGAGATACACCATGGGGTTAGGGGGAGATACACCATGTGGTTAGAGAGAGATACACCATGGGGTTAGAGAGAGATACACCATGTGGTTAGAGAGCGATCCACCATGGGGTTAGAGAGAGATACAACATGGGGTTAGAGAGAGATACACCATGGGGTTAGAGGGAGATGAACCATGGGGTTAGGGGGAGATACACCATGGGGTTAGAGAGAGATACACCATGGGGTTAGGGGGAGATACACCATGTGGTTAGAGAGAGATACACCATGGGGTTCGAGAGAGATACACCATGGGGTTAGCGAGAGATACACCATGGGGTTAGAGAGAGATACACCATGGGGTTAGGGGGAGATACACCATGTGGTTAGAGAGAGATACACCATGGGGTTCGAGAGAGATACACCATGGGGTTAGCGAGAGATACACCATGGGGTTAGAGAGAGATACACCATGGGGTTAGGGGGAGATACACCATGTGGTTAGAGAGAGATACACCATGGGGTTCGAGAGAGATACACCATGGGGTTAGCGAGAGATACACCATGGGGTTAGTGAGAGATACACCATGGGGTTAGAGAGAGATACACCATGCGGTGAGAGACAGATACACCATGGGGTTAGAGAGAGATACAGCATGGGGTTAGAATGAGATACAGCATGTGGTTCAAGAGAGATACACCATGGGGTTAGAGAGAGATACACCATGCGGTGAGAGACAGATACACCATGGGGTTAGAGAGAGATACAGCATGGGGTTAGAATGAGATACAGCATGTGGTTCAAGAGAGATACACCATGGGGTTAGAGAGAGATACACCACGGGGTTAGAGAGAGATACACCATGGGGTAAGAGAGAGGTACACTATGGGGTGAGAGAGATACACCATGGGGTGAGAGATAGATGCACCATGGTGTTAGAGAGAGAGATACACCATGGAGTTAGAGAGAGATACACCATGGGGTTCGAGAGAGATACACCATGGGGTTCGAGAGAGATACACCATGGGGTTAGAGAGAGATACACCATGGGGTTAGAGAGAGATACACCATGGGGTTCGAGAGAGATACACCATGGGGTTCGAGAGAGATACACCATGGAGTTAGAGAGAGATACACCATGGGGTTAGAGAGAGATACACCATGGGGTAAGAGAGAGGTACACTATGGGGTGAGAGAGATACACCATGGGGTGAGAGATAGATGCACCATGGGGTTAGAGAGAGAGATACACCATGGAGTTAGAGAGAGATACACCATGGGGTTAGAGAGAGATACACCATGGGGTTCGAGAGAGATACACCATGGGGTTAGAGAGAGATACACCATGGGGTTCGAGAGAGATACACCATGGGGTTAGAGTGAGATACACCATGGGGTTAGAGAGAGATACACCGTGGGGTTAGAGAGAGAGATACACCATGGGGTTAGAGAGAGATACACCGCGGGGTTAGAGAGAGATACACCGTTGGGTTAGAGAGCGATACACAATGTGGTTCGAGAGAGATACACCATGGGGTTAGAGAGAGATACACCATGGGGTTAGAGATACAACATGGGGTTTGAGAGAGATACACCATGGGGTTAGAAAAAGATACACCATGGGGTTAGAGAGAGATACACCATGGGGTTTGAGAGAGAGATACACCATGGGGTTAGAGAGAGATACAGCGTGGGGTTAGAGAGATACACCATGGGGTTAGAGAGAGATACAACATGGGGTTAGAGAGAGATACACCATGGGGTTAGAGAGAGATACAACATGGGGTTAGAGAGAGATGCGCCATGGGGTTTGAGAGAGATACACCATGGGGTTAGAGAGAGAGATACACCATGGGGTTAGAGTGAGATACACCATGAGGTTGGAGAGAGAGAAACCCCGTGGGGTTAGAGAGAGATACACCGTGGGGTTAGAGAGAGATACACCGTGGGGTTAGAGAGAGATACACCATGGGGTTAAATAAAGATACACCATGGGGTTAGAGAGAGATACGCCATGGGGTTAGAGAGAGAGATACACCATGGGGTTAGTGTGAGATACACCATGAGGTTGGAGAGAGAGATTCACCGTGGGGTTAGAGAGAGATACACTGTGCGGTTAGAGAGAGATACACCATGGGGTTAGAGAGAGATACACCATGGGGTTAGAGATACACCATGGGTTTAGAGAGAGATACACCATGGGGTTTAGAGAGAGATACACCATGGGGTGAGAGAGAGATATACTGTGTGGTGAGAGAGAGATACACCGTGCGGTTAGGGAGATATACACCGTGGGGTTAGAGAGAGATACACCGTGGGGTTAGAGAGAGATACACCATGGGGTTAGAGAGCGATAGACCATGGGGTGAGAGAGAGATATACCTTGGTGTCAGAGAGAGATAGACCATGGGTTTAGAGAGAGATACACCATGGGGTTGGACAGAGGTACAGCATGGGGTTAGAGAGAGATACACAGTGGGGATAGAGAGATACACCATGTGGTTAGAGAGAGAGATACACCATGGGTTTAGAGTGAGATACACAATGGGGTTAGAGAGAGATTCACTATGGGGTGAGAGAAATACACCATGGGGTTAGAGAGAGAGATACACCGTGGGGTTAGAGAGAGAGATACACCATGGGGTTAGTGAGAGATACACCATGGGGTTAGAGAGAGATACACCATGCGGTGAGAGACAGATACACCATGGGGTTAGAGAGAGATAGAGCATGGCGTTAGAATGAGATACAGCATGTGGTTCAAGAGAGATACACCATGGGGTTAGAGAGAGATACACCATGGGGTTCGAGAGAGATACACCATGGGGTTAGAGAGCGATAGACCATGGGGTGAGAGAGAGATACACCTTGGTGTCAGAGAGAGATAGACCATGGGTTTAGAGAGAGATACACCATGGGGTTGGACAGAGATACACCATGGGGTTAGAGAGAGATACACAGTGGGAATAGAGAGAGATACACCATGTGGTTAGAGAGAGAGATACACCATGGGTTTAGAGTGAGATACACAATGGGGTTAGAGAGAGATTCACTATGGGGTGAGAGAAATACACCATGGGGTTAGAGAGAGAGATACACCGTGGGGTTAGAGAGAGAGATACACCATGGGGTTAGTGAGAGATACACCATGGGGTTAGAGAGAGAGATACACCATGCGGTGAGAGACAGATACACCATGGGGTTAGAGAGAGATAGAGCATGGCGTTAGAATGAGATACAGCATGTGGTTCAAGAGAGATACACCATGGGGTTAGAGAGAGATACACCACGGGGTTAGAGAGAGATACACCATGGGGTAAGAGAGAGGTACACTATGGGGTGAGAGAGATACACCATGGGGTGAGAGATAGATGCACCATGGTGTTAGAGAGAGAGATACACCATGGGGTTAGAGAGAGAGATACACCATGGAGTTAGAGAGAGATACACCATGGGGTTAGAGAGAGATACACCATGGGGTTCGAGAGAGATACACCATGGGGTTAGAGAGAGATACACCATGGGGTTCGAGAGAGATACACCATGGGGTTAGAGTGAGATACACCATGGGGTTAGAGAGAGATACACCATGGTGTTAGAGAGAGATACACCGTGGGGTTAGAGAGAGAGATACCCCATGGGGTTAGAGAGAGATACACCGCGGGGTTAGAGAGAGATACACCGTTGGGTTAGAGAGCGATACACCATGTGGTTCGAGAGAGATACACCATGGGGTTAGAGAGAGATACACCATGGGGTTAGCAAGAGATACACCATGGGGTTTGAGAGAGATACACCATGGGGTTAGAAAAAGATACACCATGGGGTTAGAGAGAGATACACCATGGGGTTTGAGAGAGAGATACACCATGGGGTTAGAGAGAGATACAGCGTGGGGTTAGAGAGATACACCATGGGGTTAGAGAGAGATACAACATGGGGTTAGAGAGAGATACACCATGGGGTTAGAGAGAGATACAACATGGGGTTAGAGAGAGATGCGCCATGAGGTTGGAGAGAGAGAAACACCGTGGGGTTAGAGAGAGATACACCATGGGGTTAGAGTGAGATACACCATGAGGGTGGAGAGAGAGAAACACCGTGGGGTTAGAGAGAGATACACCGTGGGGTTAGAGAGAGATACACCATGGGGTTAAATAAAGATACACCATGGGGTTAGAGAGAGATACGCCATGGGGTTAGAGAGAGAGATACACCATGGGGTTAGAGTGAGATACACCATGAGGTTGGAGAGAGAGATACACCGTGGGGTTAGAGAGAGATACACTGTGCGGTTAGAGAGAGATACACCATGGGGTTAGAGAGAGATACACCATGGGGTTAGAGAGAGATACACCATGGGGTTAGAGAGCGATACACCTTGGGGTTCGAGAGAGATACACCGTGGGGTTAGAGAGAGAGATACACCGTGGGGTTAGCGAGAGATACACCATGGGTTTAGAGGGAGATGCACCATTGGGTTAGGGGGAGATACACCATGGGGTTAGAGAGAGAGATACACCATGGGGTTAGAGAGGGAGATACACCATGGGGTTAGAGAGAGATACACCATGGGGTTAGAGAGAGAGATACACCATGGGGTTAGAGAGAGATACAACATGGGGTTAGAGAGAGATACACCATGGGGTTAGAGAGAGATACAACATGGGGTTAGAGAGAGATGCGCCATGGGGTTTGAGAGAGATACACCATGGGGTTAGAGAGAGATACACCATGGGGTTAGAGAGAGATACACCATGGGGTTAGAGGGAGATACACCATGGGGTTAGAGAGAGATACACCATGGGGTTAGAGAGAGATACACCATGGGGTTAGAGGGAGATACTTTGTGGGGTTAGAGAGAGATACACCATGGGGTTAGAGAGAGATACAGCATGGGGTTAGAGAGAGAGATACACCATGGGGTGAGAGAGAGATACACCATGGAGTTAGAGAGAGATACACCATGGGGTTGGAGAGAGATACATCATGGGGTTTAGAGAGAGATACACCATGGGGTTAGAGAGAGATACACCATGGGGTTAGAGAGAGAGATACACCATGGGGTTAGAGAGAGATACACCATGGAGTTAGAGAGAGATACACCATGGGGTTATAGGGAGATACATTGTGGGGTTAGAGAGAGATACACCATGGGGTTAGAGAGAGATACAGCATGGGGTTAGAGAGAGAGATACACCATGGGGTTAGAGAGAGATACATCATGGGGTTAGAGAGAGATACACCATGGGGTTAGAGAGAGATGCACCATGGGGTTAGAGAGAGATGCACCATGGGGTTAGAGAGAGATACACCATGGAGTTAGAGAGAGTGATACACCATAGGGTTGGAGAGAGAAACACCATGGAGTTAGAGAGAGATACACCATGGGGTTAGAGAGAGATACACTGTGGGGTTAGAGAGAGATACACCATGGAGTTAGAGGGAGATACACCAAGGGGTTAGAGAGAGA
The DNA here is from genome assembly GCF_047496795.1 of Chiloscyllium punctatum. Lineage (NCBI taxonomy): Eukaryota > Metazoa > Chordata > Chondrichthyes > Orectolobiformes > Hemiscylliidae > Chiloscyllium > Chiloscyllium punctatum. The sequence continues at coordinate 154,977 of NW_027310054.1, forward strand.
TATACAACACAGTGGTAGGGGGAGATACACAATTGGGTTTGCGGGAGATACACCATGGGGTTCGAGGGAGAAATACCATGGGGTTAGAGGGAGATATACCATGGGTTAGAGAGAGAGATACACTATGGGGTTAGAGAGAGATACACCATGGGGTTAGAGAGCAATACACCGTGGGGTTAGAGAGCGATACAACATGGGGTTAGAGAGAGATACACCATGGGGTTAGAGGGAGATGAACCATGGGGTTAGGGGGAGATACACCATGTGGTTAGAGAGAGATACACCATGGGGTTAGGGGGAGATACACCATGTGGTTAGAGAGAGATACACCATGGGGTTAGAGAGAGATACACCATGTGGTTAGAGAGCGATCCACCATGGGGTTAGAGAGAGATACAACATGGGGTTAGAGAGAGATACACCATGGGGTTAGAGGGAGATGAACCATGGGGTTAGGGGGAGATACACCATGGGGTTAGAGAGAGATACACCATGGGGTTAGGGGGAGATACACCATGTGGTTAGAGAGAGATACACCATGGGGTTCGAGAGAGATACACCATGGGGTTAGCGAGAGATACACCATGGGGTTAGAGAGAGATACACCATGGGGTTAGGGGGAGATACACCATGTGGTTAGAGAGAGATACACCATGGGGTTCGAGAGAGATACACCATGGGGTTAGCGAGAGATACACCATGGGGTTAGAGAGAGATACACCATGGGGTTAGGGGGAGATACACCATGTGGTTAGAGAGAGATACACCATGGGGTTCGAGAGAGATACACCATGGGGTTAGCGAGAGATACACCATGGGGTTAGTGAGAGATACACCATGGGGTTAGAGAGAGATACACCATGCGGTGAGAGACAGATACACCATGGGGTTAGAGAGAGATACAGCATGGGGTTAGAATGAGATACAGCATGTGGTTCAAGAGAGATACACCATGGGGTTAGAGAGAGATACACCATGCGGTGAGAGACAGATACACCATGGGGTTAGAGAGAGATACAGCATGGGGTTAGAATGAGATACAGCATGTGGTTCAAGAGAGATACACCATGGGGTTAGAGAGAGATACACCACGGGGTTAGAGAGAGATACACCATGGGGTAAGAGAGAGGTACACTATGGGGTGAGAGAGATACACCATGGGGTGAGAGATAGATGCACCATGGTGTTAGAGAGAGAGATACACCATGGAGTTAGAGAGAGATACACCATGGGGTTCGAGAGAGATACACCATGGGGTTCGAGAGAGATACACCATGGGGTTAGAGAGAGATACACCATGGGGTTAGAGAGAGATACACCATGGGGTTCGAGAGAGATACACCATGGGGTTCGAGAGAGATACACCATGGAGTTAGAGAGAGATACACCATGGGGTTAGAGAGAGATACACCATGGGGTAAGAGAGAGGTACACTATGGGGTGAGAGAGATACACCATGGGGTGAGAGATAGATGCACCATGGGGTTAGAGAGAGAGATACACCATGGAGTTAGAGAGAGATACACCATGGGGTTAGAGAGAGATACACCATGGGGTTCGAGAGAGATACACCATGGGGTTAGAGAGAGATACACCATGGGGTTCGAGAGAGATACACCATGGGGTTAGAGTGAGATACACCATGGGGTTAGAGAGAGATACACCGTGGGGTTAGAGAGAGAGATACACCATGGGGTTAGAGAGAGATACACCGCGGGGTTAGAGAGAGATACACCGTTGGGTTAGAGAGCGATACACAATGTGGTTCGAGAGAGATACACCATGGGGTTAGAGAGAGATACACCATGGGGTTAGAGATACAACATGGGGTTTGAGAGAGATACACCATGGGGTTAGAAAAAGATACACCATGGGGTTAGAGAGAGATACACCATGGGGTTTGAGAGAGAGATACACCATGGGGTTAGAGAGAGATACAGCGTGGGGTTAGAGAGATACACCATGGGGTTAGAGAGAGATACAACATGGGGTTAGAGAGAGATACACCATGGGGTTAGAGAGAGATACAACATGGGGTTAGAGAGAGATGCGCCATGGGGTTTGAGAGAGATACACCATGGGGTTAGAGAGAGAGATACACCATGGGGTTAGAGTGAGATACACCATGAGGTTGGAGAGAGAGAAACCCCGTGGGGTTAGAGAGAGATACACCGTGGGGTTAGAGAGAGATACACCGTGGGGTTAGAGAGAGATACACCATGGGGTTAAATAAAGATACACCATGGGGTTAGAGAGAGATACGCCATGGGGTTAGAGAGAGAGATACACCATGGGGTTAGTGTGAGATACACCATGAGGTTGGAGAGAGAGATTCACCGTGGGGTTAGAGAGAGATACACTGTGCGGTTAGAGAGAGATACACCATGGGGTTAGAGAGAGATACACCATGGGGTTAGAGATACACCATGGGTTTAGAGAGAGATACACCATGGGGTTTAGAGAGAGATACACCATGGGGTGAGAGAGAGATATACTGTGTGGTGAGAGAGAGATACACCGTGCGGTTAGGGAGATATACACCGTGGGGTTAGAGAGAGATACACCGTGGGGTTAGAGAGAGATACACCATGGGGTTAGAGAGCGATAGACCATGGGGTGAGAGAGAGATATACCTTGGTGTCAGAGAGAGATAGACCATGGGTTTAGAGAGAGATACACCATGGGGTTGGACAGAGGTACAGCATGGGGTTAGAGAGAGATACACAGTGGGGATAGAGAGATACACCATGTGGTTAGAGAGAGAGATACACCATGGGTTTAGAGTGAGATACACAATGGGGTTAGAGAGAGATTCACTATGGGGTGAGAGAAATACACCATGGGGTTAGAGAGAGAGATACACCGTGGGGTTAGAGAGAGAGATACACCATGGGGTTAGTGAGAGATACACCATGGGGTTAGAGAGAGATACACCATGCGGTGAGAGACAGATACACCATGGGGTTAGAGAGAGATAGAGCATGGCGTTAGAATGAGATACAGCATGTGGTTCAAGAGAGATACACCATGGGGTTAGAGAGAGATACACCATGGGGTTCGAGAGAGATACACCATGGGGTTAGAGAGAGATACACCATGGGGTTCGAGAGAGATACACCATGGGGTTAGAGTGAGATACACCATGGGGTTAGAGAGAGATACACCATGGGGTTAGAGAGAGATACACCGTGGGGTTAGAGAGAGAGATACACCATGGGGTTAGAGAGAGATACACCGCGGGGTTAGAGAGAGATACACCGTTGGGTTAGAGAGCGATACACCATGTGGTTCGAGAGAGATACACCATGGGGTTAGAGAGAGATACACCATGGGGTTAGAAAGAGATACACCATGGGGTTTGTGAGAGATACACCATGGGGTTAGAAAAAGATACACCATGGGGTTAGAGAGAGATACACCATGGGGTTTGAGAGAGAGATACACCATGGGGTTAGAGAGAGATACAGCGTGGGGTTAGAGAGATACACCATGGGGTTAGAGAGAGATACAACATGGGGTTAGAGAGAGATACACCATGGGGTTAGAGAGAGATACAACATGGGGTTAGAGAGAGATGCGCCATGAGGTTGGAGAGAGAGAAACACCGTGGGGTTAGAGAGAGATACACCATGGGGTTAGAGTGAGATACACCATGAGGTTGGAGAGAGAGAAACACCGTGGGGTTAGAGAGAGATACACCGTGGTGTTAGAGAGAGATACACCATGGGGTTAAATAAAGATACACCATGGGGTTAGAGAGAGACACGCCATGGGGTTAGAGAGAGAGATACACCATGGGGTTAGAGTGAGATACACCATGAGGTTGGAGAGAGAGATACACCGTGGGGTTAGAGAGAGATACACTGTGCGGTTAGAGAGAGATACACCATGGGGTTAGAGAGAGATACACCATGGGGTTAGAGAGCGATACACCTTGGGGTTCGAGAGAGATACACCGTGGGGTTAGAGAGAGAGATACACCGTGGGGTTAGCGAGAGATACACCATGGGTTTAGAGGGAGATGCACCATTGGGTTAGGGGGAGATACACCATGGGGTTAGAGAGAGAGATACACCATGGGGTTAGAGAGAGAGATACACCATGGGGTTAGAGAGAGATACACCATGGGGTTAGAGAGAGAGATACACCATGGGGTTAGAGAGAGATACAACATGGGGTTAGAGAGAGATACACCATGGGGTTAGAGAGAGATACAACATGGGGTTAGAGAGAGATGCGCCATGGGGTTTGAGAGAGATACACCATGGGGTTAGAGAGAGAGATACACCATGGGGTTAGAGTGAGATACACCATGAGGATGGAGAGAGAGATACACCGTGGGGTTAGAGAGAGATACACCGTGCGGTTAGAGAGAGATACACCATGGGGTTAAAGAGCGATACACCTTGGGGTTCGAGAGAGATACATCGTGGGGTTAGAGAGAGAGATACACCTTGGGGTTCGAGAGAGATACACCGTGGGGTTAGAGAGAGAGATACACCGTGGTGTTAGCGAGAGATACACCATGGGGTTAGAGGGAGATGCACCATTGGGTTAGGGGGAGATACACCATGGGGTTAGAGAGAGAGATACACCATGGGGTTAGAGAGAGAGATATACCATGGGGTTAGATAAAGATACACCATGGGGTTAGAGAGATAAACACCGTGGGGTTAGAGAGAGATACACCGTGCGGTTAGAGAGATATACACCGTGGGGTTAGAGAGAGATACACCGTGCGGTTAGGGAGATATACACCGTGGGGTTAGAGAAAGATACACCGTGGGGTTAGAGAGAGATACACCATGGGGTTAGAGAGCGATACACCGTGGGGTTCGAGAGAGATACACCGTGGAGTTAGCGAGAGTTACACCATGGGGTTAGAGGGAGATGCACCATGGGGTTAGAGAGAGATACACCATGGGGTTTCCGAGGGATACACCATGGGGTAGAGAGAGATACACCATGGGTTTAGAGAGAGATACACCATGGGGTTTAGAGAGAGATACACCATGGGGTGAGAGAGAGATATACTGTGTGGTGAGAGAGAGATACACCGTGCGGTTAGGGAGATATACACCGTGGGGTTAGAGAGAGATATACCGTGGGGTTAGAGAGAGATACACCATGGGGTTAGAGAGCGATAGACCATGGGGTGAGAGAGCGATACACCTTGGTGTCAGAGAGAGATAGACCATGGGTTTAGAGAGAGATACACCATGGGGTTGGACAGAGATACACCATGGGGTTAGAGAGAGATACTCCATGGGGTTAGAGAGAGATTCACCATGGGGTAAGAGAGAGATACACAATGGGGTTAGAGAGAGATACATCGTGGGGTTAGAGAGAGAGATACACCATGGGGTGAGAGAGAGATACACCATGGGGTTAGAGAGAGAGAGATGCACCATGAGGTCAGAGAGAGATACACCATGGAGTTAGAGAGAGATATACACCACGGGGTTAGAGAGAGATACATCATGGGGTTAAATAAAGATACACCATGGGGTTAGAGAGAGATACGCCATGGGGTTAGAGAGAGAGATACACCATGGGTTTAGAGTGAGATACACCATGAGGTTGGAGAGAGAGATACACCGTGGGGTTAGAGAGAGATACACCGTGCGGTTAGAGAGAGATACACCATGGGGTTAGAGAGAGATACACCATGGGGTTAGAGAGCGATACACCTTGGAGTTCGAGAGAGATACACCGTGGGGTTAGAGAGAGAGATACACCATGGGGTTAGAGAGAGATACATCATGGGGTTAAATAAAGATACACCATGGGGTTAGAGAGAGATACGCCATGGGGTTAGAGAGAGAGATACACCATGGGTTTAGAGTGAGATACACCATGAGGTTGGAGAGAGAGATACACCGTGGGGTTAGAGAGAGATACACCGTGCGGTTAGAGAGAGATACACCATGGGGTTAGAGAGAGATACACCATGGGGTTAGAGAGCGATACACCTTGGAGTTCGAGAGAGATACACCGTGGGGTTAGAGAGAGAGATACACCGTGGTGTTAGCGAGAGATACACCATGGGGTTAGAGGGAGATGCACCATTGGGTTAGGGGACGATACACCATGGGGTTAGAGAGAGAGAGATACACCATGGGGTTAGCGACAGATACACTATGGGGTTAGAGAGAGATACACCATGGGGTTAGAGTGAGATACACCATGGGGTTAGAGAGCGATATACCGTGGGGTTCAAGAGCGATACAACGTGGGTTTAGAGAGAGATACACTATGGGGTGAGAGAGAGATACACCATGGGGTTAGAGAGAGATAAACCATGGGCTGAGAGAGAGATACACCATGGGGTTAGAGAGAGATACACCATGGGGTTAGAGAGAGATACACAATGGGGTGAGACATATACACCATGGGGTTAGAGGGAGATACACCATGGGGTTAGAGAGAGAGATACACCATGGGGTTAGAGAGAGATAAACCATGGGGTGAGAGAGAGATACACCATGGGGTTAGAGAGAGATACACCATGGGGTTAGAGAGCGATACACCATGGGGTTAGAGAGCGATACAACGTTGGGTTAGAGAGAGATACAACACGGGGTTAGAGGGAGATGCTCCATCGGTTTAGAGACAGATACACCATGGGGTTAGGGGGAGATACACCATGGGGTTAGAGAGAGATACACCATGGGTTTAGCGAGAGATACACCATGGGGTTAGAGGGAGATGCACCCATGGGTTAGGGGGAGATACACCATGGGGTTAGAGAGAGAGATACACCATGGTGTTAGATAAAGATACACCATGGGGTTAGAGAGATATACACTGTGGGGTTAGAGAGAGATACACCGTGCGGTTAGAGAGAGATACACCGTGGGGTTTGAGATATATAAACCATGGGGTTAGCGAGAAATCCAGGATGGGGAGAGAAAGAGATACTCCTTGGTGTCAGAGAGAGATAGACCATGGGTTTAGAGAGAGATACACCATGGGGTTGGACAGAGATACACCATGGGGTTAGAGAGAGATACACAGTGGGGATAGAGAGAGATACACCATGGGGTTAGAGAGAGAGATACACCATGGGTTTAGAGTGAGATACACAATGGGGTTAGAGAGAGATTCACTATGGGGTGAGAGAAATACACCATGGGGTTAGAGAGAGAGATACACCGTGGGGTTAGAGAGAGAGAGAAACACCATGGGGTTAGAGAGAGATACACCGTGGGGTTAGAGAGAGATATACTGTGGGGTTAGAGAGAGATACACCATGTGGTTAGAGAGAGATACAACATGGGGTTAGAGAGAGATAAGCCATGGGGTTAGATATAGAGATACACCATGGGGTTAGAGAGAGATACACCATGGGGTTAGAGAGAGATACACCATGGGGTTAGAGAGAGATAAGCCATGGGGTTACAGAGCGATACACCATGGGGTTAGAGATAGATACACCATGGGGTTAGAGAGAGATTCACCATGGGGTAAGTGAGAAATACACCATGGGGTTAGAGAGAGATACACCATGGGGTTAGAGAGAGATGCACCATGGGGTTAGAGAGAGAGAGAGACATGCACCATGGGGTTAGAGAGAGATACACCATGGAGTTAGAGAGAGAGATACACCATGGGGTTAGAGAGAGATACACCATGGGGTTAAATAAAGATACACCATGGGGTTAGAGAGAGATACGCCATGGGGTTAGAGAGAGAGATACACCATGGGGTTAGAGTGAGATACACCATGAGGTTGGAGAGAGAGATACACCGTGGGGTTAGAGAGAGATACAGCATGCGGTTCGAGAGAGATACACCATGGGGTTAGAGAGAGATACACCATGGGGTACGAGAGAGATACAACGTGGGGTTAGAGAGAGAGATACACCGTAGGGTTAGCGAGAGATACACCATGGGGTTAGAGGGAGATGCACCATTGGGTTCGGGGGAGATACACCATGGGGTTAGAGAGAGGGATACACCATGGGGTTAGAGAGAGATACACCATGGGGTTAGAGTGAGATACACCATGGGGTTAAAGCGAGATATACACCATGGGGTTCGAGAGAGAGATACAACATGGGGTTGGAGTGAGATACACCATGGGGTTAGAGAGCGATATACCGTGGGGTTCAAGAGCAATACAATGTGGGTTTAGAGAGAGATACACCATGGGGTGAGAGAGAGATACACCATGGGGTTAGAGAGAGATACACCATGGGGTTAGAGAGAGATACACAATGGGGTGAGACATATACACCATGGGGTTAGAGGGAGATACACCATGGGGTTAGAGAGAGAGATACACCATGGGGTTAGAGAGAGATAAACCATGGGGTGAGAGAGAGATACACCATGGGGTAGAGAGAGATACACCATGGGGTTAGAGAGCGATACATCATGGGGTTAGAGAGCGATACACCGTGGGGTTAGAGAGCGATACAACGTGGGGTTAGAGAGAGATACAACACGGGGTTAGAGGGAGATGCTCCATCGGTTTAGAGAGAGATACACCATGGGGTTAGGGGGAGATACACCATGGGGTTAGAGAGAGATACACCATGGGTTTAGCGAGAGACACACCATGGGGTTAGAGGGAGATGCACCCATGGGTTAGGGGGAGATACACCATGGGGTTAGAGAGAGAGATACACCATGGGGTTAGAGAGAGATAAACCATGGGGTTAGAGAGAGATACACCATGAGGTTGGAGAGAGAGATACACCATGGTGTTAGATAAAGATACACCATGGGGTTAGAGAGAGATATACACCGTGGGGTTAGAGAGAGATACACCGTGCGGTTAGAGAGATATACACCGTGGGGTTCGAGAGAGATACACCGTGTGGTTAGAGAGATATACACCGTGGGGTTCGAGAGAGATACACCGTGGGGTTAGAGAGAGATACACCATGGGGTTAGAGAGTGATACACCGTGGGGTTCGAGAGAGATACACCGTGGAGTTCGCGAGAGTTACACCATGGGGTTAGAGGGAGATGCACCATGGGGTTAGAGAGAGATACACCATGGGGTTTCAGAGGGATACACCATGGGGTAGAGAGAGATACACCATGGGTTTAGAGAGAGATACACCATGGGGTTTAGAGAGAGATACACCATGGGGTGAGAGAGAGATAGACCATGGGGTGAGAGAGAGATACACCTTGGTGTCAGAGAGAGATAGACCATGGGTTTAGAGAGAGATACACCATGGGGTTGGACAGAGATACACCATGGAGTTAGAGAGAGATACACAGTGGGGATAGAGAGAGATACACCATGGGGTTCGAGAGAGAGAGATACACCATGGGTTTAGAGTGAGATACACAATGAGGTTAGAGAGAGATTCACTATGGGGTGAGAGAAATACACCATGGGGTTAGAGAGAGAGATACACCGTGGGGTTAGAGAGAGAGATACACCATGGGGTTAGAGAGAGATACACCGTGGGGTTAGAGAGAGATATACTGTGGGGTTAGAGAGAGATACACCATGTGGTTAGAGAGAGATACAACATGGGGTTAGAGAGAGATAAGCCATGGGGTTAGATATAGAGATACACCATGGGGTTAGAGAGAGATACACCATGGGGTTAGAGAGAGATACACCATGGGGTCAGAGAGAGATAAGCCATGGGGTTACAGAGCGATACACCATGGGGTTAGAGATAGAGATAAACCATGGGTTTAGAGTGAGATACACAATGGGGTTAGAGAGAGATTCACTATGGGGTTAGAGAGAGATACACCATGGGGTTAGAGAGAGATACACCATGGGGTTAGAGAGAGATACAACATGGGGTTAGAGAGAGACACACCATGGGGTTAGAGAGCGATATACCGTGGGGTTCAAGAGCGATACAACGTGGGTTTAGAGAGAGATACACCATGGGGTGAGAGAGAGATAGACCATGGGATTAGAGAGAGATAAACCATGGGGTTAGAGAGAGATACACCATGGGGTTAGAGAGAGAGATACACCATGGGGTTAGAGAGAGATACACAATGGGGTGAGACATATACACCATGGGGTTAGAGGGAGATACACCATGGGGTTAGAGAGAGAGATACACCATGGGGTTAGAGAGAGATAAACCATGGGGTGAGAGAGAGATACACCATGGGGTTAGAGAGAGATACATCGTGGGGTTAGAGAGCGATACACCGTGGGGTTAGAGAGCGATACACCGTGGGGTTAGAGAGAGATACAACACGGGGTTAGAGAGAGATGCTCCATCGGTTTAGAGAGAGATACACCATGGGGTTAGGGGGAGATACACCATGGGGATAGAGAGAGAAACACCATGGGTTTAGCGACAGACACACCATGGGGTTAGAGGGAGATGCACCCATGGGTTAGGGGGAGATACACCATGGGGTTAGAGAGAGAGATACACCATGGGGTTAGAGAGAGAGATACACCATGGGGTTAGAGAGAGATACACCATGGGGTGAGAGAGAGATACACCATGGGGTTAGAGAGAGATACACCATGGGGTTAGAGAGAGAGATACACCATGGGGTTAGAGAGAGATACACCGTGGGGTTAGAGAGAGATACACCGTGGGGTTAGAGAGAGATACACCGTGGGGTTAGAGAGAGAGTTACACCATGGGGTTAGAGGGGGATACACCATGGGGTAGAGAGAGATACACCATGGGTTTAGAGAGAGATACACCATGGGGTTTAGAGAGAGATACACCATGGGGTGAGAGAGAGATAGACCATGGGGTGAGAGAGAGATACACCATGGGGTTAGAGAGAGATAAGCCATGGGGTTACAGAGCGATACACCATGCGGTTAGAGATAGATACACCATGGGGTTAGAGAGAGATTCACCATGGGGTAAGAGAGAGATACACAATGGGGTTAGAGAGAGATACATCGTGGGGTTAGAGAGAGAGATACACCATGGGGTTAGAGAGAGAGAGATGCACAATGAGGTTAGAGAGAGATACACCATGGAGTTACAGAGAGATATACACCACGGGGTTAGAGAGAGATACACCATGGGGTTAAATAAAGATACACCATGGGGTTAGAGAGAGATGCGCCATGGGGTTAGAGAGAGAGATACACCATGGGGTTAGAGTGAGATACACCATGAGGTTGGAGAGAGAGATACACCGTGGGGTTAGAGAGAGATACACCGTGTGGTTAGAGAGAGATACACCCTGGGGTTAGAGAGAGATACACCATGGGGTTAGAGAGAGATACACCATGGGGTTAGAGAGCGATACACCTTGGAGTTCGAGAGAGATACACCGTGGGGTTAGAGAGAGAGATACACCGTGGGGTTAGCGAGAGATACACCATGGGGTTAGAGGGAGATGCACCATTGGGTTAGGGGGAGATACACCATGGGGTTAGAGAGAGAGAGATACACCATGGGGTTAGCGACAGATACACTATGGGGTGAGAGAGAGATACACCATGGGGTTAGAGTGAGATACACCATGGGGTTAGAGAGCGATATACCGTGGGGTTCAAGAGCGATACAACGTGGGTTTAGAGAGAGATACACAATGGGGTGAGACATATACACCATGGGGTTAGAGGGAGATACACCATGGGGTTAGAGAGAGAGATACACCATGGGGTTAGAGAGAGATGAACCATGGGGTGAGAGAGAGATACACCATGGGGTTAGAGAGAGATACACCATGGGGTTAGAGAGCGATACACCATGGGGTTAGGGGGAGATACACCATGGGGTTAGAGAGAGATACACCATGGGTTTAGCGAGAGATACACCATGGGGTTAGAGGGAGATGCACCCATGTTTTCGGGGGAGATACACCATGGGGTTAGAGAGAGAGATACACCATGGGGTTAGAGAGAGAGATACACCATGGGGTTAGAGAGATATACACCGTGGGGTTAGAGAGAGATACACCGTGCGGTTAGAGAGATATACACCGTGGGGTTAGAGAGAGATACACCGTGCGGTTAGAGAGATATATACCGTGGGGTTAGAGAGAGATACACCGTGGGGTTAGAGAGAGATACACCATGGGGTTAGAGAGCGATACACCATGGGGTTTCAGAGGGATACACCATGGGGTTAGAGAGAGATACACCATGGGGTTTAGAGAGAGATACACCATGGGGTGAGAGAGAGATAGACCATGGGGTGAGAGAGAGATACACCTTGGTGTCAGAGAGAGATAGACCATGTGTTTAGAGAGAGATACACCATGGGGTTGGACAGAGATACACCATGGGGTTAGAGAGAGATACACAGTGGGGAGAGAGAGAGATACACCATGGGGTTAGAGAGAGAGATACACCATGGGTTTAGAGTGAGATACACAATGGGGTTAGAGAGAGATTCACTATGGGGTAAGAGAAATACACCATGGGGTTAGAGAGAGAGATACACCGTGGGGTTAGAGAGAGAGATACACCATGGGGTTAGAGAGAGATACACCGTGGGGTTAGACAGAGATATACTGTGGGGTTAGAGAGAGATACACCATGTGGTTAGAGAGAGATACAACATGGGGTTAGAGAGAGATAAGCCATGGGGTTAGATATAGAGATACACCATGGGGTTAGAGAGAGATACACCATGGGGTTAGAGAGAGATACACCATGGGGTTAGAGAGAGATAAGCCATGGGGTTACAGAGCGATACACCATGGGGTTAGAGATAGATACACCATGGGGTTAGAGAGAGATTCACCATGGGGTAAGAGAGAGATACACCATGGGGTTAGAGAGAGATACATCGTGGGGTTAGAGAGAGAGATACACCATGGGGTTAGAGAGAGATGCACCATGGGGTTAGAGAGAGAGAGATGCACCATGGGGTTAGAGAGAGATACACCATGGAGTTAGAGAGAGATATACACCACGGGGTTAGAGAGAGATACACCATGGGGTTAGAGAGAGAGACGCCATGGGGTTAGAGAGAGAGATACACCATGGGGTAAGAGTGAGATACACCATGTGGTTAGAGAGAGATACACAATGGGGTGAGACATATACACCATGGGGTTAGAGGGAGATACACCATGGGGTTAGAGAGAGAGATACACCATGGGGTTAGAGAGAGATGAACCATGGGGTGAGAGAGAGATACACCATGGGGTTAGAGAGAGATACACCATGGGGTTAGAGAGAGATACACCATGGGGTTAGGGGGAGATACACCATGGGGTTAGAGAGAGATACACCATGGGTTTAGCGAGAGATACACCATGGGGTTAGAGGGAGATGCACCCATGGTTTCGGGGGAGATACACCATGGGGTTAGAGAGAGTGATACACCATGGGGTTAGAGAGACAGATACACCATGGGGTTAGAGAGAGATACACCATGGTGTTAGATAAAGATACACCATGGGGTTAGAGAGATATACACCGTGGGGTTAGAGAGAGATACACCGTGCGGTTAGAGAGATATACACCGTGGGGTTGGAGAGAGATACACCGTGCGGTTAGAGAGATATATACCGTGGGGTTAGAGAGAGATACACCGTGGGGTTAGAGAGAGATACACCATGGGGTTAGAGAGCGATACACCATGGGGTTTCAGAGGGATACACCATGGGGTTAGAGAGAGATACACCATGGGGTTTAGAGAGAGATACACCATGGGGTGAGAGAGAGATAGACCATGGGGTGAGAGAGAGATACACCTTGGTGTCAGAGAGAGATAGACCATGTGTTTAGAGAGAGATACACCATGGGGTTGGACAGAGATACACCATGGGGTTAGAGAGAGATACACAGTGGGGATAGAGAGAGATACACCATGGGGTTAGAGAGAGAGATACACCATGGGTTTAGAGTGAGATACACAATGGGGTTAGAGAGAGATTCACTATGGGGTAAGAGAAATACACCATGGGGTTAGAGAGAGAGATACACCGTGGGGTTAGAGAGAGAGATACACCATGGGGTTAGAGAGAGATACACCGTGGGGTTAGACAGAGATATACTGTGGGGTTAGAGAGAGATACACCATGTGGTTTGAGAGAGATACAACATGGGGTTAGAGAGAGATAAGCCATGGGGTTAGATATAGAGATACACCATGGGGTTAGAGAGAGATACACCATGGGGTTAGAGAGAGATACACCATGGGGTTAGAGAGAGATAAGCCATGGGGTTACAGAGCGATACACCATGGGGTTAGAGATAGATACACCATGGGGTTAGAGAGAGATTCACCATGGGGTAAGAGAGAGATACACCATGGGGTTAGAGAGAGATACATCGTGGGGTTAGAGAGAGAGATACACCATGGGGTTAGAGAGAGATGCACCATGGGGTTAGAGAGAGAGAGATGCACCATGGGGTTAGAGAGAGATACACCATGGAGTTAGAGAGAGATATACACCACGGGGTTAGAGAGAGATACACCATGGGGTTAGAGAGAGAGATACACCATGGGGTAAGAGTGAGATACACCATGAGGTTGGAGAGAGAGATACACCGTGGGGTTAGAGAGAGATACACCGTGCGGTTAGAGAGAGATACACCATGGGGTTAGAGAGAGATACACCATGGGGTTAGAGAGTGATACACCATGGGGTTAGAGAGCGATACACCTTGGGGTACGAGAGAGATACACCGTGCGTTAGAGAGAGAGATACACCGTAGGGTTAGCGAGAGATACACCATGGGGTTAGAGGGAGATGCAAAATTGGGTTAGGGGGAGATACACCATGGGGTTAGAGAGAGAGAGATACACCATGGGGTTAGCGACAGATACACTATGGTGTTTGAGAGAGATACACCATGGGGTTAGAGTGAGATACACCATGGGGTTAGAGCGAGATATACACCATGGGGTTCGAGAGAGAGATACAACATGGGGTTGGAGTGAGATACACCATGGGGTTAGAGAGCGATATACCGTGGGGTTCAAGAGCAATACAATGTGGGTTTAGAGAGAGATACACCATGGGGTGAGAGAGAGATACACCATGGGGTTAGAGAGAGATACACCATGGGGTTAGAGAGAGATACACAATGGGGTGAGACATACACACCATGGGGTTAGAGGGAGATACACCATGGGGTTAGAGAGAGAGATACACCATGGGGTTAGAGAGAGATAAACCATGGGGTGAGAGAGAGATACACCATGGGGTAGAGAGAGATACACCATGGGGTTAGAGAGCGATACACCGTGGGGTTAGAGAGCGATACAACGTGGGGTTAGAGAGAGATACAGCACGGGGTTAGAGGGAGATGCTCCATCGGTTTTGAGAGAGATACACCATGGGGTTAGGGGGAGATACACCATGGGGTTAGAGAGAGATACACCATGGGGTTAGAGAGAGATACACCGTGGGGTTAGAGAGAGATACACTGTGCGGTTAGAGAGAGATACACCATGGGGTTAGAGAGAGATACACCATGGGGTTAGAGATACACCATGGGGTTAGAGAGAGATACACCATGGGGTTTAGAGAGAGATACACCATGGGGTGAGAGAGAGATATACTGTGTGGTGAGAGAGAGATACACCGTGCGGTTAGGGAGATATACACCGTGGGGTTAGAGAGAGATACACCGTGGGGTTAGAGAGAGATACACCATGGGGTTAGAGAGCGATAGACCATGGGGTGAGAGAGAGATATACCTTGGTGTCAGAGAGAGATAGACCATGGGTTTAGAGAGAGATACACCATGGGGTTGGACAGAGATACACCATGGGGTTAGAGAGAGATACACAGTGGGGATAGAGAGAGATACACCATGTGGTTAGAGAGAGAGATACACCATGGGTTTAGAGTGAGATACACAATGGGGTTAGAGAGAGATTCACTATGGGGTGAGAGAAATACACCATGGGGTTAGAGAGAGAGATACACCGTGGGGTTAGAGAGAGAGATACACCATGGGGTTAGTGAGAGATACACCATGGGGTTAGAGAGAGATACACCATGCGGTGAGAGACAGATACACCATGGGGTTAGAGAGAGATAGAGCATGGCGTTAGAATGAGATACAGCATGTGGTTCAAGAGAGATACACCATGGGGTTAGAGAGAGATACACCATGGGGTTCGAGAGAGATACACCATGGGGTTAGAGAGAGATACACCATGGGGTTCGAGAGAGATACACCATGGGGTTAGAGTGAGATACACCATGGGGTTAGAGAGAGATACACCATGGGGTTAGAGAGAGATACACCGTGGGGTTAGAGAGAGAGATACACCATGGGGTTAGAGAGAGATACACCGCGGGGTTAGAGAGAGATACACCGTTGGGTTAGAGAGCGATACACCATGTGGTTCGAGAGAGATACACCATGGGGTTAGAGAGAGATACACCATGGGGTTAGAAAGAGATACACCATGGGGTTTGAGAGAGATACACCATGGGGTTAGAAAAAGATACACCATGGGGTTAGAGAGAGATACACCATGGGGTTTGAGAGAGAGATACACCATGGGGTTAGAGAGAGATACAGCGTGGGGTTAGAGAGATACACCATGGGGTTAGAGAGAGATACAACATGGGGTTAGAGAGAGATACACCATGGGGTTAGAGAGAGATACAACATGGGGTTAGAGAGAGATGCGCCATGAGGTTGGAGAGAGAGAAACACCGTGGGGTTAGAGAGAGATACACCATGGGGTTAGAGTGAGATACACCATGAGGTTGGAGAGAGAGAAACACCGTGGGGTTAGAGAGAGATACACCGTGGTGTTAGAGAGAGATACACCATGGGGTTAAATAAAGATACACCATGGGGTTAGAGAGAGACACGCCATGGGGTTAGAGAGAGAGATACACCATGGGGTTAGAGTGAGATACACCATGAGGTTGGAGAGAGAGATACACCGTGGGGTTAGAGAGAGATACACTGTGCGGTTAGAGAGAGATACACCATGGGGTTAGAGAGAGATACACCATGGGGTTAGAGAGCGATACACCTTGGGGTTCGAGAGAGATACACCGTGGGGTTAGAAAGAGAGATACACCGTGGGGTTAGCGAGAGATACACCATGGGTTTAGAGGGAGATGCACCATTGGGTTAGGGGGAGATACACCATGGGGTTAGAGAGAGAGATACACCATGGGGTTAGAGAGAGAGATACACCATGGGGTGAGAGAGAGATACACCATGGGGTTAGAGAGAGAGATACACCATGGGGTTAGAGAGAGATACAACATGGGGTTAGAGAGAGATACACCATGGGGTTAGAGAGAGATACAACATGGGGTTAGAGAGAGATGCACCATGGGGTTTGAGAGAGATACACCATGGGGTTAGAGAGAGAGATACACCATGGGGTTAGAGTGAGATACACCATGAGGATGGAGAGAGAGATACACCGTGGGGTTAGAGAGAGATACACCGTGCGGTTAGAGAGAGATACACCATGGGGTTAGAGAGCGATACACCTTGGGGTTCGAGAGAGATACATCGTGGGGTTAGAGAGAGAGATACACCTTGGGGTTCGAGAGAGATACACCGTGGGGTTAGAGAGAGAGATACACCGTGGTGTTAGCGAGAGATACACCATGGGGTTAGAGGGAGATGCACCATTGGGTTAGGGGGAGATACACCATGGGGTTAGAGAGAGAGATACACCATGGGGTTAGAGAGAGAGATATACCATGGGGTTAGATAAAGATACACCATGGGGTTAGAGAGATAAACACCGTGGGGTTAGAGAGAGATACACCGTGCGGTTAGAGAGATATACACCGTGGGGTTAGAGAGAGATACACCGTGCGGTTAGGGAGATATACACCGTGGGGTTAGAGAAAGATACACCGTGGGGTTAGAGAGAGATACACCATGGGGTTAGAGAGCGATACACCGTGGGGTTCGAGAGAGATACACCGTGGAGTTAGCGAGAGTTACACCATGGGGTTAGAGGGAGATGCACCATGGGGTTAGAGAGAGATACACCATGGGGTTTCCGAGGGATACACCATGGGGTAGAGAGAGATACACCATGGGTTTAGAGAGAGATACACCATGGGGTTTAGAGAGAGATACACCATGGGGTGAGAGAGAGATATACTGTGTGGTGAGAGAGAGATACACCGTGCGGTTAGGGAGATATACACCGTGGGGTTAGAGAGAGATATACCGTGGGGTTAGAGAGAGATACACCATGGGGTTAGAGAGCGATAGACCATGGGGTGAGAGAGCGATACACCTTGGTGTCAGAGAGAGATAGACCATGGGTTTAGAGAGAGATACACCATGGGGTTGGACAGAGATACACCATGGGGTTAGAGAGAGATACACAGTGGGGATAGAGAGAGATACACCATGGGGTTAGAGAGAGAGATACACCATGGGTTTAGAGTGAGATACACAATGGGGTTAGAGAGAGATTCACTATGGGGTGAGAGAAATACACCATGGGGTTAGAGAGAGAGATACACCGTGGGGTTAGAGAGAGAGATACACCATGGGGTTAGAGAGAGATACACCGTGGGGTTAGAGAGAGATATACTGTGGGGTTAGAGAGAGATACACCATGTGGTTAGAGAGAGATACAACATGGGGTTAGAGAGAGATAAGCCATGGGGTTACAGAGCGATACACCATGGGGTTAGAGATAGATACTCCATGGGGTTAGAGAGAGATTCACCATGGGGTAAGAGAGAGATACACAATGGGGTTAGAGAGAGATACATCGTGGGGTTAGAGAGAGAGATACACCATGGGGTGAGAGAGAGATACACCATGGGGTTAGAGAGAGAGAGATGCACCATGAGGTCAGAGAGAGATACACCATGGAGTTAGAGAGAGATATACACCACGGGGTTAGAGAGAGATACATCATGGGGTTAAATAAAGATACACCATGGGGTTAGAGAGAGATACGCCATGGGGTTAGAGAGAGAGATACACCATGGGTTTAGAGTGAGATACACCATGAGGTTGGAGAGAGAGATACACCGTGGGGTTAGAGAGAGATACACCGTGCGGTTAGAGAGAGATACACCATGGGGTTAGAGAGAGATACACCATGGGGTGAGAGAGAGATACACCATGGGGTTAGAGAGCGATACACCTTGGAGTTCGAGAGAGATACACCGTGGGGTTAGAGAGAGAGATACACCGTGGGGTTAGCGAGAGATACACCATGGGGTTAGAGGGAGATGCACCATTGGGTTAGGGGACGATACACCATGGGGTTAGAGAGAGAGAGATACACCATGGGGTTAGCGACAGATACACTATGGGGTTAGAGAGAGATACACCATGGGGTTAGAGTGAGATACACCATGGGGTTAGAGAGCGATATACCGTGGGGTTCAAGAGCGATACAACGTGGGTTTAGAGAGAGATACACTATGGGGTGAGAGAGAGATACACCATGGGGTTAGAGAGAGATAAACCATGGGCTGAGAGAGAGATACACCATGGGGTTAGAGAGAGATACACCATGGGGTTAGAGAGAGATACACAATGGGGTGAGACATATACACCATGGGGTTAGAGGGAGATACACCATGGGGTTAGAGAGAGAGATACACCATGGGGTTAGAGAGAGATAAACCATGGGGTGAGAGAGAGATACACCATGGGGTTAGAGAGAGATACACCATGGGGTTAGAGAGCGATACACCATGGGGTTAGAGAGCGATACAACGTTGGGTTAGAGAGAGATACAACACGGGGTAAGAGGGAGATGCTCCATCGGTTTAGAGACAGATACACCATGGGGTTAGGGGGAGATACACCATGGGGTTAGAGAGAGATACACCATGGGTTTAGCGAGAGATACACCATGGGGTTAGAGGGAGATGCACCCATGGGTTAGGGGGAGATACACCATGGGGTTAGAGAGAGAGATACACCATGGTGTTAGATAAAGATACACCATGGGGTTAGAGAGATATACACTGTGGGGTTAGAGAGAGATACACCGTGCGGTTAGAGAGAGATACACCGTGGGGTTTGAGATATATAAACCATGGGGTTAGCGAGAAATCCAGGATGGGGAGAGAAAGAGATACTCCTTGGTGTCAGAGAGAGATAGACCATGGGTTTAGAGAGAGATACACCATGGGGTTGGACAGAGATACACCATGGGGTTAGAGAGAGATACACAGTGGGGATAGAGAGAGATACACCATGGGGTTAGAGAGAGAGATACACCATGGGTTTAGAGTGAGATACACAATGGGGTTAGAGAGAGATTCACTATGGGGTGAGAGAAATACACCATGGGGTTAGAGAGAGAGATACACCGTGGGGTTAGAGAGAGAGAGAAACACCATGGGGTTAGAGAGAGATACACCGTGGGGTTAGAGAGAGATATACTGTGGGGTTAGAGAGAGATACACCATGTGGTTAGAGAGAGATACAACATGGGGTTAGAGAGAGATAAGCCATGGGGTTAGATATAGAGATACACCATGGGGTTAGAGAGAGATACACCATGGGGTTAGAGAGAGATACACCATGGGGTTAGAGAGAGATAAGCCATGGGGTTACAGAGCGATACACCATGGGGTTAGAGATAGATACACCATGGGGTTAGAGAGAGATTCACCATGGGGTAAGTGAGAAATACACCATGGGGTTAGAGAGAGATACACCATGGGGTTAGAGAGAGATGCACCATGGGGTTAGAGAGAGAGAGAGACATGCACCATGGGGTTAGAGAGAGATACACCATGGAGTTAGAGAGAGAGATACACCATGGGGTTAGAGAGAGATACACCATGGGGTTAAATAAAGATACACCATGGGGTTAGAGAGAGATACGCCATGGGGTTAGAGAGAGAGATACACCATGGGGTTAGAGTGAGATACAGCATGCGGTTCGAGAGAGATACACCATGGGGTTAGAGAGAGATACACCATGGGGTACGAGAGAGATACAACGTGGGGTTAGAGAGAGAGATACACCGTAGGGTTAGCGAGAGATACACCATGGGGTTAGAGGGAGATGCACCATTGGGTTCGGGGGAGATACACCATGGGGTTAGAGAGAGGGATACACCATGGGGTTAGAGAGAGATACACCATGGGGTTAGAGTGAGATACACCATGGGGTTAAAGCGAGATATACACCATGGGGTTCGAGAGAGAGATACAACATGGGGTTGGAGTGAGATACACCATGGGGTTAGAGAGCGATATACCGTGGGGTTCAAGAGCAATACAATGTGGGTTTAGAGAGAGATACACCATGGGGTGAGAGAGAGATACACCATGGGGTTAGAGAGAGATACACCATGGGGTTAGAGAGAGATACACAATGGGGTGAGACATATACACCATGGGGTTAGAGGGAGATACACCATGGGGTTAGAGAGAGAGATACACCATGGGGTTAGAGAGAGATAAACCATGGGGTGAGAGAGAGATACACCATGGGGTAGAGAGAGATACACCATGGGGTTAGAGAGCGATACATCATGGGGTTAGAGAGCGATACACCGTGGGGTTAGAGAGCGATACAACGTGGGGTTAGAGAGAGATACAACACGGGGTTAGAGGGAGATGCTCCATCGGTTTAGAGAGAGATACACCATGGGGTTAGGGGGAGATACACCATGGGGTTAGAGAGAGATACACCATGGGTTTAGCGAGAGACACACCATGGGGTTAGAGGGAGATGCACCCATGGGGTTAGAGAGAGATACACCATGAGGTTGGAGAGAGAGATACACCATGGTGTTAGAGAGAGATAAACCATGGGGTTAGAGAGAGATACACCATGAGGTTGGAGAGAGAGATACACCATGGTGTTAGATAAAGATACACCATGGGGTTAGAGAGAGATATACACCGTGGGGTTAGAGAGAGATACACCGTGTGGTTAGAGAGATATACACCGTGGGGTTCGAGAGAGATACACCGTGGGGTTAGAGAGAGATACACCATGGGGTTAGAGAGTGATACACCGTGGGGTTCGAGAGAGATACACCGTGGAGTTCGCGAGAGTTACACCATGGGGTTAGAGGGAGATGCACCATGGGGTTAGAGAGAGATACACCATGGGGTTTCAGAGGGATACACCATGGGGTAGAGAGAGATACACCATGGGTTTAGAGAGAGATACACCATGGGGTTTAGAGAGAGATACACCATGGGGTGAGAGAGAGATAGACCATGGGGTGAGAGAGAGATACACCTTGGTGTCAGAGAGAGATAGACCATGGGTTTAGAGAGAGATACACAGTGGGGATAGAGAGAGATACACCATGGGGTTCGAGAGAGAGAGATACACCATGGGTTTAGAGTGAGATACACAATGAGGTTAGAGAGAGATTCACTATGGGGTGAGAGAAATACACCATGGGGTTAGAGAGAGAGATACACCGTGGGGTTAGAGAGAGAGATACACCATGGGGTTAGAGAGAGATACACCGTGGGGTTAGAGAGAGATATACTGTGGGGTTAGAGAGAGATACACCATGTGGTTAGAGAGAGATACAACATGGGGTTAGAGAGAGATAAGCCATGGGGTTAGATATAGAGATACACCATGGGGTTAGAGAGAGATACACCATGGGGTTAGAGAGAGATACACCATGGGGTCAGAGAGAGATAAGCCATGGGGTTACAGAGCGATACACCATGGGGTTAGAGATAGAGATAAACCATGGGTTTAGAGTGAGATACACAATGGGGTTAGAGAGAGATTCACTATGGGGTTAGAGAGAGATACACCATGGGGTTAGAGAGAGATACACCATGGGGTTAGAGAGAGATACAACATGGGGTTAGAGAGAGACACACCATGGGGTTAGAGAGCGATATACCGTGGGGTTCAAGAGCGATACAACGTGGGTTTAGAGAGAGATACACCATGGGGTGAGAGAGAGATAGACCATGGGATTAGAGAGAGATAAACCATGGGGTTAGAGAGAGATACACCATGGGGTTAGAGAGAGAGATACACCATGGGGTTAGAGAGAGATACACAATGGGGTGAGACATATACACCATGGGGTTAGAGGGAGATACACCATGGGGTTAGAGAGAGAGATACACCATGGGGTTAGAGAGAGATAAACCATGGGGTGAGAGAGAGATACACCATGGGGTTAGAGAGAGATACATCGTGGGGTTAGAGAGCGATACACCGTGGGGTTAGAGAGCGATACACCGTGGGGTTAGAGAGAGATACAACACGGGGTTAGAGGGAGATGCTCCATCGGTTTAGAGAGAGATACACCATGGGGTTAGGGGGAGATACACCATGGGGTTAGAGAGAGAAACACCATGGGTTTAGCGACAGACACACCATGGGGTTAGAGGGAGATGCACCCATGGGTTAGGGGGAGATACACCATGGGGTTAGAGAGAGAGATACACCATGGGGTTAGAGAGAGAGATACACCATGGGGTTAGAGAGAGATACACCATGGGGTGAGAGAGAGATACACCATGGGGTTAGAGAGAGATACACCATGGGGTTAGAGAGAGAGATACACCATGGGGTTAGAGAGAGATACACCGTGGGGTTAGAGAGAGATACACCGTGGGGTTAGAGAGAGATACACCGTGGGGTTAGAGAGAGAGTTACACCATGGGGTTAGAGGGGGATACACCATGGGGTAGAGAGAGATACACCATGGGTTTAGAGAGAGATACACCATGGGGTTTAGAGAGAGATACACCATGGGGTGAGAGAGAGATAGACCATGGGGTGAGAGAGAGATACACCATGGGGTTAGAGAGAGATAAGCCATGGGGTTACAGAGCGATACACCATGCGGTTAGAGATAGATACACCATGGGGTTAGAGAGAGATTCACCATGGGGTAAGAGAGAGATACACAATGGGGTTAGAGAGAGATACATCGTGGGGTTAGAGAGAGAGATACACCATGGGGTTAGAGAGAGAGAGATGCACCATGAGGTTAGAGAGAGATACACCATGGAGTTACAGAGAGATATACACCACGGGGTTAGAGAGAGATACACCATGGGGTTAAATAAAGATACACCATGGGGTTAGAGAGAGATGCGCCATGGGGTTAGAGAGAGAGATACACCATGGGGTTAGAGTGAGATACACCATGAGGTTGGAGAGAGAGATACACCGTGGGGTTAGAGAGAGATACACCGTGTGGTTAGAGAGAGATACACCCTGGGGTTAGAGAGAGATACACCATGGGGTTAGAGAGAGATACACCATGGGGTTAGAGAGCGATACACCTTGGAGTTCGAGAGAGATACACCGTGGGGTTAGAGAGAGAGATACACCGTGGGGTTAGCGAGAGATACACCATGGGGTTAGAGGGAGATGCACCATTGGGTTAGGGGGAGATACACCACGGGGTTAGAGAGAGAGAGATACACCATGGGGTTAGCGACAGATACACTATGGGGTGAGAGAGAGATACACCATGGGGTTAGAGTGAGATACACCATGGGGTTAGAGAGCGATATACCGTGGGGTTCAAGAGCGATACAACGTGGGTTTAGAGAGAGATACACCATGGGGTGAGAGAGAGATACACCATGGGGTTAGAGAGAGATACACCATGGGGTTAGAGAGAGATACACAATGGGGTGAGACATATACACCATGGGGTTAGAGGGAGATACACCATGGGTTTAGCGAGAGATACACCATGGGGTTAGAGGGAGATGCACCCATGGTTTCGGGGGAGATACACCATGGGGTTAGAGAGAGAGATACACCATGGGGTTAGAGAGAGAGATACACCATGGGGTTAGAGAGAGATACACCATGGTGTTAGATAAAGATACACCATGGGGTTAGAGAGATATACACCGTGGGGTTAGAGAGAGATACACCGTGCGGTTAGAGAGATATACACCGTGGGGTTAGAGAGAGATACACCGTGCGGTTAGAGAGATATATACCGTGGGGTTAGAGAGAGATACACCGTGGGGTTAGAGAGAGATACACCATGGGGTTAGAGAGCGATACACCATGGGGTTTCAGAGGGATACACCATGGGGTTAGAGAGAGATACACCATGGGGTTTAGAGAGAGATACACCATGGGGTGAGAGAGAGATAGACCATGGGGTGAGAGAGAGATACACCTTGGTGTCAGAGAGAGATAGACCATGTGTTTAGAGAGAGATACACCATGGGGTTGGACAGAGATACACCATGGGGTTAGAGAGAGATACACAGTGGGGATAGAGAGAGATACACCATGGGGTTAGAGAGAGAGATACACCATGGGTTTAGAGTGAGATACACAATGGGGTTAGAGAGAGATTCACTATGGGGTAAGAGAAATACACCATGGGGTTAGAGAGAGAGATACACCGTGGGGTTAGAGAGAGAGATACACCATGGGGTTAGAGAGAGATACACCGTGGGGTTAGACAGAGATATACTGTGGGGTTAGAGAGAGATACACCATGTGGTTCGAGAGAGATACAACATGGGGTTAGAGAGAGATAAGCCATGGGGTTAGATATAGAGATACACCATGGGGTTAGAGAGAGATACACCATGGGGTTAGAGAGAGATACACCATGGGGTTAGAGAGAGATAAGCCATGGGGTTACAGAGCGATACACCATGGGGTTAGAGATAGATACACCATGGGGTTAGAGAGAGATTCACCATGGGGTAAGAGAGAGATACACCATGGGGTTAGAGAGAGATACATCGTGGGGTTAGAGAGAGAGATACACCATGGGGTTAGAGAGAGATGCACCATGGGGTTAGAGAGAGAGAGATGCACCATGGGGTTAGAGAGAGATACACCATGGAGTTAGAGAGAGATATACACCACGGGGTTAGAGAGAGATACACCATGGGGTTAGAGAGAGAGACGCCATGGGGTTAGAGAGAGAGATACACCATGGGGTAAGAGTGAGATACACCATGGGGTTAGAGAGAGATACACAATGGGGTGAGACATATACACCATGGGGTTAGAGGGAGATACACCATGGGGTTAGAGAGAGAGATACACCATGGGGTTAGAGAGAGATGAACCATGGGGTGAGAGAGAGATACACCATGGGGTTAGAGAGAGATACACCATGGGGTTAGAGAGAGATACACCATGGGGTTAGGGGGAGATACACCATGGGGTTAGAGAGAGATACACCATGGGTTTAGCGAGAGATACACCATGGGGTTAGAGGGAGATGCACCCATGGTTTCGGGGGAGATACACCATGGGGTTAGAGAGAGTGATACACCATGGGGTTAGAGAGAGAGATACACCATGGGGTTAGAGAGATATACACCGTGGGGTTAGAGAGAGATACACCGTGCGGTTAGAGAGATATACACCGTGGGGTTAGAGAGAGATACACCGTGCGGTTAGAGAGATATATACCGTGGGGTTAGAGAGAGATACACCGTGGGGTTAGAGAGAGATACACCATGGGGTTAGAGAGCGATACACCATGGGGTTTCAGAGGGATACACCATGGGGTTAGAGAGAGATACACCATGGGGTTTAGAGAGAGATACACCATGGGGTGAGAGAGAGATAGACCATGGGGTGAGAGAGAGATACACCTTGGTGTCAGAGAGAGATAGACCATGTGTTTAGAGAGAGATACACCATGGGGTTGGACAGAGATACACCATGGGGTTAGAGAGAGATACACAGTGGGGATAGAGAGAGATACACCATGGGGTTAGAGAGAGAGATACACCATGGGTTTAGAGTGAGATACACAATGGGGTTAGAGAGAGATTCACTATGGGGTAAGAGAAATACACCATGGGGTTAGAGAGAGAGATACACCGTGGGGTTAGAGAGAGAGATACACCATGGGGTTAGAGAGAGATACACCGTGGGGTTAGACAGAGATATACTGTGGGGTTAGAGAGAGATACACCATGTGGTTAGAGAGAGATACAACATGGGGTTAGAGAGAGATAAGCCATGGGGTTAGATATAGAGATACACCATGGGGTTAGAGAGAGATACACCATGGGGTTAGAGAGAGATACACCATGGGGTTAGAGAGAGATAAGC
This sequence comes from Chiloscyllium punctatum, assembly GCF_047496795.1. Taxonomy (NCBI): domain Eukaryota; kingdom Metazoa; phylum Chordata; class Chondrichthyes; order Orectolobiformes; family Hemiscylliidae; genus Chiloscyllium; species Chiloscyllium punctatum. Next base: position 181,847 of record NW_027310054.1, read on the forward strand.
CATGGGGTTACAGAGCGATACACCATGGGGTTAGAGATAGATACACCATGGGGTTAGAGAGAGATTCACCATGGGGTAAGAGAGAGATACACCATGGGGTTAGAGAGAGATACATCGTGGGGTTAGAGAGAGAGATACACCATGGGGTTAGAGAGAGATGCACCATGGGGTTAGAGAGAGAGAGATGCACCATGGGGTTAGAGAGAGATACACCATGGAGTTAGAGAGAGATATACACCACGGGGTTAGAGAGAGATACACCATGGGGTTAGAGAGAGAGATACACCATGGGGTAAGAGTGAGATACACCATGAGGTTGGAGAGAGAGATACACCGTGGGGTTAGAGAGAGATACACCGTGCGGTTAGAGAGAGATACACCATGGGGTTAGAGAGAGATACACCTTGGGGTACGAGAGAGATACACCGTGCGTTAGAGAGAGAGATACACCGTAGGGTTAGCGAGAGATACACCATGGGGTTAGAGGGAGATGCAAAATTGGGTTAGGGGGAGATACACCATGGGGTTAGAGAGAGAGAGATACACCATGGGGTTAGCGACAGATACACTATGGTGTTAGAGAGAGATACACCATGGGGTTAGAGTGAGATACACCATGGGGTTAGAGCGAGATATACACCATGGGGTTCGAGAGAGAGATACAACATGGGGTTGGAGTGAGATACACCGTGGGGTTAGAGAGAGATACACCGTGCGGTTAGAGAGAGATACACCATGGGGTTAGAGAGAGATACACCATGGGGTTAGAGAGTGATACACCATGGGGTTAGAGAGCGATACACCTTGGGGTACGAGAGAGATACACCGTGCGTTAGAGAGAGAGATACACCGTAGGGTTAGCGAGAGATACACCATGGGGTTAGAGGGAGATGCAAAATTGGGTTAGGGGGAGATACACCATGGGGTTAGAGAGAGAGAGATACACCATGGGGTTAGCGACAGATACACTATGGTGTTAGAGAGAGATACACCATGGGGTTAGAGTGAGATACACCATGGGGTTAGAGCGAGATATACACCATGGGGTTCGAGAGAGAGATACAACATGGGGTTGGAGTGAGATACACCATGGGGTTAGAGAGCGATATACCGTGGGGTTCAAGAGCAATACAATGTGGGTTTAGAGAGAGATACACCATGGGGTGAGAGAGAGATACACCATGGGGTTAGAGAGAGATACACCATGGGGTTAGAGAGAGATACACAATGGGGTGAGACATACACACCATGGGGTTAGAGGGAGATACACCATGGGGTTAGAGAGAGAGATACACCATGGGGTTAGAGAGAGATAAACCATGGGGTGAGAGAGAGATACACCATGGGGTAGAGAGAGATACACCATGGGGTTAGAGAGCGATACACCGTGGGGTTAGAGAGCGATACAACGTGGGGTTAGAGAGAGATACAGCACGGGGTTAGAGGGAGATGCTCCATCGGTTTAGAGAGAGATACACCATGGGGTTAGGGGGAGATACACCATGGGGTTAGAGAGAGATACACCATGGGGTTAGAGAGAGATACACCATGGGTTTAGCGAGAGACACACCATGGGGTTAGAGGGAGATGCACCCATGGGTTAGGGGGAGATACACCATGGGGTTAGAGAGAGAGATACACCATGGGGTTAGAGAGAGATACACCATGGGGTGAGAGAGAGAGATACACCATTGGGGTTAGAGAGGGTTACACCATGTGGTTAGAGAGAGATTAACCATGGATTCAGAGTGAGAGAGATATACCATGGGGTGAGAGAGGGGTACACCATGGGTTTAGACAGAGAGACACCATGGGGTTAGAGAGCGAGTTAATCAATGGGGTTAGAGAGAGATACACCATGGGGTTAGAGAGGGAGAGATACACCATTGGGGTTAGAGAGAGATACACCATGGGGTTAGAGAGAGATACACCATGGCGATAGAGAGAGATACACCATGGGGTTAGAGAGAGATACACCATGGGGTTAGAGAGAGATACACCATGGGGTTAGAGAGAGAGATACACCATGGGGTTAGTGAGAGATACACCATGGGGTTCGACAGAAAGAGATACACCATGGGGTTAGAGAGAGAGAGATATACCATGGGGTTAGTGAGAGATACACCATGGGGTTAGAGAGAGATACACCATGGCGATAGAGAGAGATACACCATGGGGTTAGAGAGAGATACACCATGGTGTTAGAGAGAGATACACCATGGGGTTCGACAGAGAGAGATACACCATGGGGTACAGAGAAATACAGCAGGGGTTTAGAGAGTGATATTACATGATGTCAGGGAGTGCTGCACCATGGGAATAGAGAGAGATACACCATGGAGTTAAAGAGAGATACACCATCGGGTGAGAGAGAGATATGCCATGGGGTTAGAGAGAGATACACCGTGGGGTTAGAGAGAGATACACCATGGGGTGAGAGAGAGAGATACACCATGGGGTTAGAGCGAGATATACACCATGGGGTTCGAGAGAGAGATACAACATGGGGTTGGAGTGAGATACACCATGGGGTTAGAGAGCGATATACCGTGGGGTTCAAGAGCGATACAATGTGGGTTTAGAGAGAGATACACCATGGGGTGAGAGAGAGATACACCATGGGGTTAGAGAGAGATACACCATGGGGTTAGAGAGAGATACACAATGGGGTGAGACATATACACCATGGGGTTAGAGGGAGATACACCATGGGGTTAGAGAGAGAGATACACCATGGGGTTAGAGAGAGATAAACCATGGGGTGAGAGAGAGATACACCATGGGGTAGAGAGAGATACACCATGGGGTTAGAGAGCGATACACCGTGGGGTTAGAGAGCGATATAACGTGGGGTTAGAGAGAGATACAGCACGGGGTTAGAGGGAGATGCTCCATCGGTTTAGAGAGAGATACACCATGGGGTTAGGGGGAGATACACCATGGGGTTAGAGAGAGATACACCATGGGTTTAGCGAGAGACACACCATGGGGTTAGAGGGAGATGCACCCATGGGTTAGGGGGAGATACACCATGGGGTTAGAGAGAGAGATACACCATGGGGTTAGAGAGAGAGATACACCATGGGGTTAGAGAGAGATACGCCATGGGGTTAGAGAGAGAGATACACCATGGGGTTAGAGTGAGATACACCATGAGGTTGGAGAGAGAGATACACCGTGGGGTTAGAGAGAGATACACCATGCGGTTCGAGAGAGATACACCATGGGGTTAGAGAGAGATACACCATGGGGTACGAGAGAGATACAACGTGGGGTTAGAGAGAGAGATACACCGTAGGGTTAGCGAGAGATACACCATGGGGTTAGAGGGAGATGCACCATTGGGTTCGGGGGAGATACACCATGGGGTTAGAGAGAGGGATACACCATGGGGTTAGAGAGAGATACACCATGGGGTTAGAATGAGATACACCATGGGGTTAGAGCGAGATATACACCATGGGGTTCGAGAGAGAGATACAACATGGGGTTGGAGTGAGATACACCATGGGGTTAGAGAGCGATATACTGTGGGGTTCAAGAGCAATACAATGTGGGTTTAGAGAGAGATACACCATGGGGTGAGAGAGAGATACACCATGGGGTTAGAGAGAGATACACCATGGGGTTAGAGAGAGATACACAATGGGGTGAGACATATACACCATGGGGTTAGAGGGAGATACACCATGGGGTTAGAGAGAGAGATACACCATGGGGTTAGAGAGAGATAAACCATGGGGTGAGAGAGAGATACACCATGGGGTAGAGAGAGATACACCATGGGGTTAGAGAGCGATACATCATGGGGTTAGAGAGCGATACACCGTGGGGTTAGAGAGCGATACAACGTGGGGTTAGAGAGAGATACAACACGGGGTTAGAGGGAGATGCTCCATCGGTTTAGAGAGAGATACACCATGGGGTTAGGGGGAGATACACCATGGGGTTAGAGAGAGATACACCATGGGTTTAGCGAGAGACACACCATGGGGTTAGAGGGAGATGCACCCATGGGTTAGGGGGAGATACACCATGGGGTTAGAGAGAGAGATACACCATGGGGTTAGAGAGAGATAAACCATGGGGTTAGAGAGAGATACACCATGAGGTTGGAGAGAGAGATACACCATGGTGTTAGATAAAGATACACCATGGGGTTAGAGAGAGATATACACCGTGGGGTTAGAGAGAGATACACCGTGCGGTTAGAGAGATATACACCGTGGGGTTCGAGAGAGATACACCGTGTGGTTAGAGAGATATACACCGTGGGGTTCGAGAGAGATACACCGTGGGGTTAGAGAGAGATACACCATGGGGTTAGAGAGTGATACACCGTGGGGTTCGAGAGAGATACACCGTGGAGTTCGCGAGAGTTACACCATGGGGTTAGAGGGAGATGCACCATGGGGTTAGAGAGAGATACACCATGGGGTAGAGAGAGATACACCATGGGTTTAGAGAGAGATACACCATGGGGTTTAGAGAGAGATACACCATGGGGTGAGACAGAGATAGACCATGGGGTGAGAGAGAGATACACCTTGGTGTCAGAGAGAGATAGACCATGGGTTTAGAGAGAGATACACCATGGGGTTGGACAGAGATACACCATGGGGTTTGAGAGAGATACACAGTGGGGATAGAGAGAGATACACCATGGGGTTCGAGAGAGAGAGATACACCATGGGTTTAGAGTGAGGTACACAATGGGGTTAGAGAGAGATTCACTATGGGGTGAGAGAAATACACCATGGGGTTAGAGAGAGAGATACACCGTGGGGTTAGAGAGAGAGATACACCATGGGGTGAGAGAGAGATACACCGTGGGGTTAGAGAGAGATATACTGTGGGGTTAGAGAGAGATACACCATGTGGTTAGAGAGAGATACAACATGGGGTTAGAGAGAGATAAGCCATGGGGTTAGATATAGAGATACACCATGGGGTTAGAGAGAGATACACCATGGGGTTAGAGAGAGATACACCATGGGGTCAGAGAGAGATAAGCCATGGGGTTACAGAGCGATACACCATGGGGTTAGAGATAGAGATAAACCATGGGTTTAGAGTGAGATACACAATGGGGTTAGAGAGAGATTCACTATGGGGTTAGAGAGAGATACACCATGGGGTTAGAGAGAGATACACCATGGGGTTAGAGAGAGATACAACATGGGGTTAGAGAGAGATACACCATGGGGTTAGAGAGCGATATACCGTGGGGTTCAAGAGCGATACAACGTGGGTTTAGAGAGAGATACACCATGGGGTGAGAGAGAGATAGACCATGGGATTAGAGAGAGATAAACCATGGGGTTAGAGAGAGATACACCATGGGGTTAGAGAGAGAGATACACCATGGGGTTAGAGAGAGATACACAATGGGGTGAGACATATACACCATGGGGTTAGAGGGAGATACACCATGGGGTTAGAGAGAGAGATACACCATGGGGTTAGAGAGAGATAAACCATGGGGTGAGAGAGAGATACACCATGGGGTTAGAGAGAGATACATCGTGGGGTTAGAGAGCGATACACAGTGGGGTTAGAGAGCGATACACCGTGGGGTTAGAGAGAGATACAACACGGGGTTAGAGGGAGATGCTCCATCGGTTTAGAGAGAGATACACCATGGGGTTAGGGGGAGATACACCATGGGGTTAGAGAGAGAAACACCATGGGTTTAGCGACAGACACACCATGGGGTTAGAGGGAGATGCACCCATGGGTTAGGGGGAGATACACCATGGGGTTAGAGAGAGAGATACACCATGGGGTTAGAGAGAGATACACCATGGGGTTAGAGAGAGAGATACACCATGGGGTTAGAGAGAGAGATACACCATGGGGTTAGAGAGAGAGAGATACACCATGGGGTTAGAGAGGGAGATACACCATGGGGTTAGAGAGAGATACACCATAGGGTTAGAGAGAGATACACCATGGGGTTAGAGAGAGATACACCATGGGGTTAGAGAGAGAGATACACCATGGGGTTAGAGAGAGATACACCGTGGGGTTAGAGAGAGATACACCGTGGGGTTAGAGAGAGATACACCATGGGGTTAGAGAGAGATACACCGTGGGGTTAGAGAGAGAGTTACACCATGGGGTTAGAGGGGGATACACCATGGGGTAGAGAGAGATACACCATGGGTTTAGAGAGAGATACACCATGGGGTTTAGAGAGAGATACACCATGGGGTGAGAGAGAGATAGACCATGGGGTGAGAGAGAGATACACCATGGGGTTAGAGAGAGATAAGCCATGGGGTTACAGAGCGATACACCATGCGGTTAGAGATAGATACACCATGGGGTTAGAGAGAGATTCACCATGGGGTAAGAGAGAGACACACAATGGGGTTAGAGAGAGATACATCGTGGGGTTAGAGAGAGAGATACACCATGGGGTTAGAGAGAGATGCACCATGGGGTTAGAGAGAGAGAGATGCACCATGAGGTTAGAGAGAGATACACCATGGAGTTACAGAGAGATATACACCACGGGGTTAGAGAGAGATACACCATGGGGTTAAATAAAGATACACCATGGGGTTAGAGAGAGATGCGCCATGGGGTTAGAGAGAGAGATACACCATGGGGTTAGAGTGAGATACACCATGAGGTTGGAGAGAGAGATACACCGTGGGGTTAGAGAGAGATACACCGTGCGGTTAGAGAGAGATACACCCTGGGGTTAGAGAGAGATACACCATGGGGTTAGAGAGAGATACACCATGGGGTTAGAGAGCGATACACCTTGGAGTTCGAGAGAGATACACCGTGGGGTTAGAGAGAGAGATACACCGTGGGGTTAGCGAGAGATACACCATGGGGTTAGAGGGAGATGCACCATTGGGTTAGGGGGAGATACACCATGGGGTTAGAGAGAGAGAGATACACCATGGGGTTAGCGACAGATACACTATGGGGTTAGAGAGAGATACACCATGGGGTTAGAGTGAGATACACCATGGGGTTAGAGAGCGATATACCGTGGGGTTCAAGAGCGATACAACGTGGGTTTAGAGAGAGATACACCATGGGGTGAGAGAGAGATACACCATGGGGTTAGAGAGAGATACACCATGGGGTTAGAGAGAGATACACAATGGGGTGAGACATATACATCATGGGGTTAGAGGGAGATACACCATGGGGTTAGAGAGAGAGATACACCATGGGGTTAGAGAGAGATGAACCATGGGGTGAGAGAGAGATACACCATGGGGTTAGAGAGAGACACCATGGGGTTAGAGAGCGATACACCATGGGGTTAGGGGGAGATACACCATGGGGTTAGAGAGAGATACACCATGGGTTTAGCGAGAGATACACCATGGGGTTAGAGGGAGATGCACCCATGGTTTCGGGGGAGATACACCATGGGGTTAGAGAGAGAGATACACCATGGGGTTAGAGAGAGAGATACACCATGGGGTTAGAGAGAGATACACCATGGGGTTAGAGAGAGATACACCATGGGGTTAGAGAGAGATACACCGTGGGGTTAGAGAGAGAGTTACACCATGGGGTTAGAGGGGGATACACCATGGGGTAGAGAGAGATACACCATGGGTTTAGAGAGAGATACACCATGGGGTTTAGAGAGAGATACTCCATGGGGTGAGAGAGAGATAGACCATGGGGTGAGAGAGAGATACACCGTGGGGTTAGAGAGAGAGTTACACCATGGGGTTAGAGGGGGATACACCATGGGGTAGAGAGAGATACACCATGGGTTTAGAGAGAGATACACCATGGGGTTTAGAGAGAGATACACCATGGGGTTAGAGAGAGATACACCATGGGGTTAGAGAGAGATACACCGTGGGGTTAGAGAGAGAGTTACACCATGGGGTTAGAGGGGGATACACCATGGGGTAGAGAGAGATACACCATGGATTTAGAGAGAGATACACCATGGGGTTTAGAGAGAGATACACCATGGGGTGAGAGAGAGATAGACCATGGGGTGAGAGAGAGATACACCATGGGGTTAGAGAGAGATAAGCCATGGGGTTACAGAGCGATACACCATGCGGTTAGAGATAGATACACCATGGGGTTAGAGAGAGATTCACCATGGGGTAAGAGAGAGATACACAATGGGGTTAGAGAGAGATACATCGTGGGGTTAGAGAGAGAGATACACCATGGGGTTAGAGAGAGATGCACCATGGGGTTAGAGAGAGAGAGATGCACCATGAGGTTAGAGAGAGATACACCATGGAGTTACAGAGAGATATACACCACGGGGTTAGAGAGAGATACACCATGGGGTTAAATAAAGATACACCATGGGGTTAGAGAGAGATGCGCCATGGGGTTAGAGAGAGAGATACACCATGGGGTTAGAGTGAGATACACCATGAGGTTGGAGAGAGAGATACACCGTGGGGTTAGAGAGAGATACACCGTGCGGTTAGAGAGAGATACACCCTGGGGTTAGAGAGAGATACACCATGGGGTTAGAGAGAGATACACCATGGGGTTAGAGAGCGATACACCTTGGAGTTCGAGAGAGATACACCGTGGGGTTAGAGAGAGAGATACACCGTGGGGTTAGCGAGAGATACACCATGGGGTTAGAGGGAGATGCACCATTGGGTTAGGGGGAGATACACCATGGGGTTAGAGAGAGAGAGATACACCATGGGGTTAGCGACAGATACACTATGGGGTTAGAGAGAGATACACCATGGGGTTAGAGTGAGATACACCATGGGGTTAGAGAGCGATATACCGTGGGGTTCAAGAGCGATACAACGTGGGTTTAGAGAGAGATACACCATGGGGTGAGAGAGAGATACACCATGGGGTTAGAGAGAGATACACCATGGGGTTAGAGAGAGATACACAATGGGGTGAGACATATACACCATGGGGTTAGAGGGAGATACACCATGGGGTTAGAGAGAGAGATACACCATGGGGTTAGAGAGAGATGAACCATGGGGTGAGAGAGAGATACACCATGGGGTTAGAGAGAGATACACCATGGGGTTAGAGAGCGATACACCATGGGGTTAGGGGGAGATACACCATGGGGTTAGAGAGAGATACACCATGGGTTTAGCGAGAGATACACCATGGGGTTAGAGGGAGATGCACCCATGGTTTCGGGGGAGATACACCATGGGGTTAGAGAGAGAGATACACCATGGGGTTAGAGAGAGAGATACACCATGGTGTTAGATAAAGATACACCATGGGGTTAGAGAGATATACACCGTGGGGTTAGAGAGAGATACACCGTGCGGTTAGAGAGATATACACCGTTGGGTTAGAGAGAGATACACCGTGCGGTTAGAGAGATATATACCGTGGGGTTAGAGAGAGATACACCGTGGGGTTAGAGAGAGATACACCATGGGGTTAGAGAGCGATACACCATGGGGTTTCAGAGGGATACACCATGGGGTTAGAGAGAGATACACCATGGGGTTTAGAGAGAGATACACCATGGGGTGAGAGAGAGATAGACCATGGGGTGAGAGAGAGATACACCTTGGTGTCAGAGAGAGATAGACCATGTGTTTAGAGAGAGATACACCATGGGGTGGACAGAGATACACCATGGGGTTAGAGAGAGACACCATGGGGTTAGAGAGCGATACACCATGGGGTTAGGGGGAGATACACCATGGGGTTAGAGAGAGATACACCATGGGTTTAGCGAGAGATACACCATGGGGTTAGAGGGAGATGCACCCATGGTTTCGGGGGAGATACACCATGGGGTTAGAGAGAGAGATACACCATGGGGTTAGAGAGAGAGATACACCATGGGGTTAGAGAGAGATACACCATGGGGTTAGAGAGAGATACACCATGGGGTTAGAGAGAGATACACCGTGGGGTTAGAGAGAGAGTTACACCATGGGGTTAGAGGGGGATACACCATGGGGTAGAGAGAGATACACCATGGGTTTAGAGAGAGATACACCATGGGGTTTAGAGAGAGATACACCATGGGGTGAGAGAGAGATAGACCATGGGGTGAGAGAGAGATACACCGTGGGGTTAGAGAGAGAGTTACACCATGGGGTTAGAGGGGGATACACCATGGGGTAGAGAGAGATACACCATGGGTTTAGAGAGAGATACACCATGGGGTTTAGAGAGAGATACACCATGGGGTTAGAGAGAGATACACCATGGGGTTAGAGAGAGATACACCGTGGGGTTAGAGAGAGAGTTACACCATGGGGTTAGAGGGGGATACACCATGGGGTAGAGAGAGATACACCATGGGTTTAGAGAGAGATACACCATGGGGTTTAGAGAGAGATACACCATGGGGTGAGAGAGAGATAGACCATGGGGTGAGAGAGAGATACACCATGGGGTTAGAGAGAGATAAGCCATGGGGTTACAGAGCGATACACCATGCGGTTAGAGATAGATACACCATGGGGTTAGAGAGAGATTCACCATGGGGTAAGAGAGAGATACACAATGGGGTTAGAGAGAGATACATCGTGGGGTTAGAGAGAGAGATACACCATGGGGTTAGAGAGAGATGCACCATGGGGTTAGAGAGAGAGAGATGCACCATGAGGTTAGAGAGAGATACACCATGGAGTTACAGAGAGATATACACCACGGGGTTAGAGAGAGATACACCATGGGGTTAAATAAAGATACACCATGGGGTTAGAGAGAGATGCGCCATGGGGTTAGAGAGAGAGATACACCATGGGGTTAGAGTGAGATACACCATGAGGTTGGAGAGAGAGATACACCGTGGGGTTAGAGAGAGATACACCGTGCGGTTAGAGAGAGATACACCCTGGGGTTAGAGAGAGATACACCATGGGGTTAGGGAGAGATACACCATGGGGTTAGAGAGCGATACACCTTGGAGTTCGAGAGAGATACACCGTGGGGTTAGAGAGAGAGATACACCGTGGGGTTAGCGAGAGATACACCATGGGGTTAGAGGGAGATGCACCATTGGGTTAGGGGGAGATACACCATGGGGTTAGAGAGAGAGAGATACACCATGGGGTTAGCGACAGATACACTATGGGGTTAGAGAGAGATACACCATGGGGTTAGAGTGAGATACACCATGGGGTTAGAGAGCGATATACCGTGGGGTTCAAGAGCGATACAATGTGGGTTTAGAGAGAGATACACCATGGGGTGAGAGAGAGATACACCATGGGGTTAGAGAGAGATACACCATGGGGTTAGAGAGAGATACACAATGGGGTGAGACATATACACCATGGGGTTAGAGGGAGATACACCATGGGCTTAGAGAGAGAGATACACCATGGGGTTAGAGAGAGATGAACCATGGGGTGAGAGAGAGATACACCATGGGGTTAGAGAGAGATACACCATGGGGTTAGAGAGCGATACACCATGGGGTTAGGGGGAGATACACCATGGGGTTAGAGAGAGATACACCATGGGTTTAGCGAGAGATACACCATGGGGTTAGAGGGAGATGCACCCATGGTTTCGGGGGAGATACACCATGGGGTTAGAGAGAGAGATACACCATGGGGTTAGAGAGAGAGATACACCATGGGGTTAGAGAGAGATACACCATGGGGTTAGAGAGAGAGATACACCATGAGGTTGGAGAGAGAGATACACCATGGTGTTAGATAAAGATACACCATGGGGTTAGAGAGATATACACCGTGGGGTTAGAGAGAGATACACCGTGCGGTTAGAGAGATATACACCGTGGGGTTAGAGAGAGATACACCGTGCGGTTAGAGAGATATATACCGTGGGGTTAGAGAGAGATACACCGTGGGGTTAGAGAGAGATACACCATGGGGTTAGAGAGCGATACACCATGGGGTTTCAGAGGGATACACCATGGGGTTAGAGAGAGATACACCATGGGGTTTAGAGAGAGATACACCATGGGGTGAGAGAGAGATAGACCATGGGGTGAGAGAGAGATACACCTTGGTGTCAGAGAGAGATAGACCATGTGTTTAGAGAGAGATACACCATGGGGTTGGACAGAGATACACCATGGGGTTAGAGAGAGAAACACAGTGGGGATAGAGAGAGATACACCATGGGGTTAGAGAGAGAGATACACCATGGGTTTAGAGTGAGATACACAATGGGGTTAGAGAGAGATTCACTATGGGGTAAGAGAAATACACCATGGGGTTAGAGAGAGAGATACACCATGGGGTTAGAGAGAGATACACCATGGGGTTAGAGAGAGATACACCATGGGGTTAGAGAGAGATACACCATGGGGTTAGAGAGAGAGATACACCATGGGGTTAGAGAGAGATACACCGTGGGGTTAGAGAGAGATACACCATGGGGTTAGAGAGAGATACACCGTGGGGTTAGAGAGAGAGTTACACCATGGGGTTAGAGGGGGATACACCATGGGGTAGAGAGAGATACACCATGGGTTTAGAGAGAGATACACCATGGGGTTTAGAGAGAGATACACCATGGGGTTTAGAGAGAGATACACCATGGGGTGAGAGAGAGATAGACCATGGGGTGAGAGAGAGATACACCTTGGTGTCAGAGAGAGATAGACCATGTGTTTAGAGAGAGATACACCATGGGGTTAGGGGGAGATACACCATGGGGTTAGAGAGAGAAACACAGTGGGGATAGAGAGAGATACACCATGGGGTTAGAGAGAGAGATACACCATGGGTTTAGAGTGAGATACACAATGGGGTTAGAGAGAGATTCACTATGGGGTAAGAGAAATACACCATGGGGTTAGAGAGAGAGATACACCATGGGGTTAGAGAGAGATACACCATGGGGTTAGAGAGAGATACACCATGGGGTTAGAGAGAGATACACCATGGGGTTAGAGAGAGAGATACACCATGGGGTTAGAGAGAGATACACCGTGGGGTTAGAGAGAGATACACCATGGGGTTAGAGAGAGATACACCGTGGGGTTAGAGAGAGAGTTACACCATGGGGTTAGAGGGGGATACACCATGGGGTAGAGAGAGATACACCATGGGTTTAGAGAGAGATACACCATGGGGTTTAGAGAGAGATACACCATGGGGTTAGAGAGAGATAAGCCATGGGGTGAGAGAGAGATACACCATGGGGTTAGAGAGAGATAAGCCATGGGGTTACAGAGCGATACACCATGCGGTTAGAGATAGATACACCATGGGGTTAGAGAGAGATTCACCATGGGGTAAGAGAGAGATACACAATGGGGTTAGAGAGAGATACATCGTGGGGTTAGAGAGAGAGATACACCATGGGGTTAGAGAGAGATGCACCATGGGGTTAGAGAGAGAGAGATGCACCATGAGGTTAGAGAGAGATACACCATGGAGTTACAGAGAGATATACACCACGGGGTTAGAGAGAGATACACCATGGGGTTAAATAAAGATACACCATGGGGTTAGAGAGAGATGCGCCATGGGGTTAGAGAGAGAGATACACCATGGGGTTAGAGTGAGATACACCATGAGGTTGGAGAGAGAGATACACCGTGGGGTTAGAGAGAGATACACCGTGCGGTTAGAGAGAGATACACCCTGGGGTTAGAGAGAGATACACCATGGGGTTAGAGAGAGATACACCATGGGGTTAGAGAGCGATACACCTTGGAGTTCGAGAGAGATACACCGTGGGGTTAGAGAGAGAGATACACCGTGGGGTTAGCGAGAGATACACCATGGGGTTAGAGGGAGATGCACCATTGGGTTAGGGGGAGATACACCATGGGGTTAGAGAGAGAGAGATACACCATGGGGTTAGCGACAGATACACTATGGGGTTAGAGAGAGATACACCATGGGGTTAGAGTGAGATACACCATGGGGTTAGAGAGCGATATACCGTGGGGTTCAAGAGCGATACAACGTGGGTTTAGAGAGAGATACACCATGGGGTGAGAGAGAGATACACCATGGGGTTAGAGAGAGATACACCATGGGGTTAGAGAGAGATACACAATGGGGTGAGACATATACACCATGGGGTTAGAGGGAGATACACCATGGGGTTAGAGAGAGAGATACACCATGGGGTTAGAGAGAGATGAACCATGGGGTGAGAGAGAGATACACCATGGGGTTAGAGAGAGATACACCATGGGGTTAGAGAGCGATACACCATGGGGTTAGGGGGAGATACACCATGGGGTTAGAGAGAGATACACCATGGGTTTAGCGAGAGATACACCATGGGGTTAGAGGGAGATGCACCCATGGTTTCGGGGGAGATACACCATGGGGTTAGAGAGAGAGATACACCATGGGGTTAGAAAAAGAGATACACCATGGGGTTAGAGAGAGATACACCGTGGGGTTAGAGAGAGAGATACACCATGGGGTTAGAGAGAGATACACCATGTGGTTAGAGAGAGATACAACATGGGGTTAGAGAGAGATAAGCCATGGGGTTAGATATAGAGATACACCATGGGGTTAGAGAGAGATACACCATGGGGTTAGAGAGAGATAAGCCATGGGGTTACAGAGCGATACACCATGGGGTTAGAGATAGATACACCATGGGGTTAGAGAGAGATTCACCATGGGGTAAGAGAGAGATACACCATGGGGTTAGAGAGAGATACATCGTGGGGTTAGAGAGAGATACACCATGGGGTAAGAGTGAGATACACCATGAGGTTGGAGAGAGAGATACACCGTGCGGTTAGAGAGATATATACCGTGGGGTTAGAGAGAGATACACCGTGGGGTTAGAGAGAGATACACCATGGGGTTAGAGAGCGATACACCATGGGGTTTCAGAGGGATACACCATGGGGTTAGAGAGAGATACACCATGGGGTTTAGAGAGAGATACACCATGGGGTGAGAGAGAGATAGACCATGGGGTGAGAGAGAGATACACCTTGGTGTCAGAGAGAGATAGACCATGTGTTTAGAGAGAGATACACCATGGGGTTGGACAGAGATACACCATGGGGTTAGAGAGAGATACACAGTGGGGATAGAGAGAGATACACCATGGGGTTAGAGAGAGAGATACACCATGGGTTTAGAGTGAGATACACAATGGGGTTAGAGAGAGATTCACTATGGGGTAAGAGAAATACACCATGGGGTTAGAGAGAGAGATACACCGTGGGGTTAGAGAGAGAGATACACCATGGGGTTAGAGAGAGATACACCGTGGGGTTAGAGAGAGATATACTGTGGGGTTAGAGAGAGATACACCATGTGGTTAGAGAGAGATACAACATGGGGTTAGAGAGAGATAAGCCATGAGGTTAGATATAGAGATACACCATGGGGTTAGAGAGAGATACACCATGGGGTTAGAGAGAGATAAGCCATGGGGTTACAGAGCGATACACCATGGGGTTAGAGATAGATACACCATGGGGTTAGAGAGAGATTCACCATGGGGTAAGACAGAGATACACCATGGGGTTAGAGAGAGATACATCGTGGGGTTAGAGAGAGATACACCATGGGGTAAGAGTGAGATACACCATGAGGTTGGAGAGAGAGATACACCGTGGGGTTAGAGAGAGATACACCGTGCGGTTAGAGAGAGATACACCATGGGGTTAGAGAGAGATACACCATGGGGTTAGAGAGTGATACACCATGGGGTTAGAGAGCGATACACCTTGGGGTACGAGAGAGATACACCGTGCGTTAGAGAGAGAGATACACCGTAGGGTTAGCGAGAGATACACCATGGGGTTAGGCGGAGATGCAAAATTGGGT
Source organism: Chiloscyllium punctatum (assembly GCF_047496795.1). Classification (NCBI taxonomy): domain Eukaryota; kingdom Metazoa; phylum Chordata; class Chondrichthyes; order Orectolobiformes; family Hemiscylliidae; genus Chiloscyllium; species Chiloscyllium punctatum. The sequence goes on from NW_027310054.1 coordinate 197,557, forward strand.
TAGGGGGAGATACACCATAGGGTTAGAGAGAGAGAGATACACCATGGGGTTAGCGACAGATACACTATGGTGTTAGAGAGAGATACACCATGGGGTTAGAGTGAGATACACCATGGGGTTAGAGCGAGATATACACCATGGGGTTCGAGAGAGAGATACAACATGGGGTTGGAGTGAGATACACCATGGGGTTAGAGAGCGATATACCGTGGGGTTCAAGAGCGATACAATGTGGGTTTAGAGAGAGATACACCATGGGGTGAGAGAGAGATACACCATGGGGTTAGAGAGAGATACACCATGGGGTTAGAGAGAGATACACAATGGGGTGAGACATATACACCATGGGGTTAGAGGGAGATACACCATGGGGTTAGAGAGAGAGATACACCATGGGGTTAGAGAGAGATAAACCATGGGGTGAGAGAGAGATACACCATGGGGTAGAGAGAGATACACCATGGGGTTAGAGAGCGATACACCGTGGGGTTAGAGAGCGATACAACGTGGGGTTAGAGAGAGATACAGCACGGGGTTAGAGGGAGATGCTCCATCGGTTTAGAGAGAGATACACCATGGGGTTAGGGGGAGATACACCATGGGGTTAGAGAGAGATACACCATGGGGTTAGAGAGAGATACACCATGGGTTTAGCGAGAGACACACCATGGGGTTAGAGGGAGATGCACCCATGGGTTAGGGGGAGATACACCATGGGGTTAGAGAGAGAGATACACCATGGGGTTAGAGAGAGATACACCATGGGGTGAGAGAGAGAGATACACCATGGGGTTAGAGCGAGATATACACCATGGGGTTCGAGAGAGAGATACAACATGGGGTTGGAGTGAGATACACCATGGGGTTAGAGAGCGATATACCGTGGGGTTCAAGAGCGATACAATGTGGGTTTAGAGAGAGATACACCATGGGGTGAGAGAGAGATACACCATGGGGTTAGAGAGAGATACACCATAGGGTTAGAGAGAGATACACAATGGGGTGAGACATATACACCATGGGGTTAGAGGGAGATACACCATGGGGTTAGAGAGAGAGATACACCATGGGGTTAGAGAGAGATAAACCATGGGGTGAGAGAGAGATACACCATGGGGTAGAGAGAGATACACCATGGGGTTAGAGAGCGATACACCGTGGGGTTAGAGAGCGATACAACGTGGGGTTAGAGAGAGATACAGCACGGGGTTAGAGGGAGATGCTCCATCGGTTTAGAGAGAGATACACCATGGGGTTAGGGGGAGATACACCATGGGGTTAGAGAGAGATACACCATGGGTTTAGCGAGAGACACACCATGGGGTTAGAGGGAGATGCACCCATGGGTTAGGGGGAGATACACCATGGGGTTAGAGAGAGAGATACACCATGGGGTTAGAGAGAGAGATACACCATGGGGTTAGAGAGAGATACACCATGAGGTTGGAGAGAGAGATACACCATGGTGTTAGAGAGAGATACGCCATGGAGTTAGAGAGAGATACACCGTGCGGTTAGAGAGATATACACCGTGGGGTTAGAGAGAGATACACCGTGCGGTTAGAGAGATACACCGTGGGGTTAGAGAGAGATACACCGTGGGGTTAGAGAGAGATACACCATGGGGTTAGAGAGCGATACACCGTGGGGTTCGAGAGAGATACACCGTGGAGTTAGCGAGAGTTACACCATGGGGTTAGAGGGAGATGCACCATGGGGTTAGAGAGAGATACACCATGGGGTTTCAGAGGGATACACCATGGGGTAGAGAGAGATACACCATGGGTTTAGAGAGAGATACACCATGGGGTTTAGAGGGAGATACACCATGGGGTGAGAGAGAGATAGACCATGGGGTGAGAGAGAGATACACCTTGGTGTCAGAGAGAGATAGACCATGGGTTTAGAGAGAGATACACCATGGGGTTGGACAGAGATACACCATGGGGTTAGAGAGAGATACACAGTGGGGATAGAGAGAGATACACCATGGGGTTAGAGAGAGAGATACACCATGGGTTTAGAGTGAGATACACAATGGGGTTAGAGAGAGATTCACTATGGGGTGAGAGAAATACACCATGGGGTTAGAGAGAGAGATACACCGTGGGGTTAGAGAGAGAAATACACCATGGGGTTAGAGAGAGATACACCGTGGGGTTAGACAGAGATATACTGTGGGGTTAGAGAGAGATACACCATGTGGTTAGAGAGAGATACAACATGGGGTTAGAGAGAGATAAGCCATGGGGTTAGATATAGAGATACACCATGGGGTTAGAGAGAGATACACCATCGGGTTAGAGAGAGATACACCATGGGGTTAGAGAGAGATAAGCCATGGGGTTACAGAGCGATACACCATGGGGTTAGAGAGAGATAAGCCATGGGGTTACAGAGCGATACACCATGGGGTTAGAGATAGAGATAAACCATGGGTTTAGAGTGAGATACACAATGGGGTTAGAGAGAGATTCACTATGGGGTTAGAGAGAGATACACCATGGGGTTAGAGAGAGATACACCATGGGGTTAGAGAGAGATACACCATGGGGTTAGAGAGCGATACACCATGGGGTTCGAGAAAGATACACCATGAGGTTATGGAGAGATACACCGTGGGTTTAGAGAGAGATACACCATGGGGTTAGAGAGAGATACACCATGAGGTTATGGAGAGATACACCGTGGGTTTAGAGAGATACACTGTGGGGTTCGAGAGAGATAAAACATGAGGGTACAGAGAGATACACCATGGGTTTAGAGAGAGATACACCATGGGCATAGAGAGAGATACACCATGGGGTTAGAGAGAGATTCAACATGGGGTTTGAGATATATAAACCATGGGGTTAGCGAGAGATCCAGGATGGGGAGAGAAAGAGATACACCTTGGTGTCAGAGAGAGATAGACCATGGGTTTAGAGAGAGATACACCGCGGGGTTAGAGAGAGATACACCATGGAGTTGTACAGAGATACACCATGGGGTTAGAGAGAGATACACAGTGGGGATAGAGAGAGATACACCATGGGGTTAGAGAGAGTTACACCATGGGGTTAGAGAGCGATACACCATGGGGTTAGAGAGAGAGATAGACCATGGGTTTAGAGTGAGATACACAATGGGGTTAGAGAGAGATTCACTCTGGGGTTGGAGAGAGATACACCATGAGGTTGGAGAGAGATACACCATGGGGTTAGAGAGAGAGATACACCATGGGGTTAGAGAGAGATACACCATGGGGTTAGAGAGAGAGATACACCATGGGGTTAGAGAGAGATACACCATGGGGTTAGAGAGAGATACACCATTGGGTTAGGAAGGGAAACGCCATAGGGTTAGAGAGATATACTTATGGGTTTAGGGTGAGATACACCACGGCATTAGAGATACACCATGGGGTTAGAGAACGAGAGATACACCATTGGGGTTAGAGAGGGTTACACCATGTGGTTAGAGAGAGATTAACCATGGATTCAGAGTGAGAGAGATATACCATGGGGTGAGAGAGGGGTACACGATGGGTTTAGACAGAGAGACACCATGGGGTTAGAGAGCGAGTTAATCAATGGGGTTAGAGAGCGATACACCATGGGGTTAGAGAGAGAGAGATACACCATTGGGGTTAGAGAGAGATACACCATGGGGTTAGAGAGAGATACACCATGGCGATAGAGAGAGATACACCATGGCGATAGAGAGAGATACACCATGGGGTTAGAGAGAGATACACCATGGGGTTAGAGAGAGAGATACACCATGGGGTTAGTGAGAGATACACCATGGGGTTCGACAGAAAGAGATACACCATGGGGTTAGAGAGAGAGAGATACACCATGGGGTTAGAGAGAGATACACCATGGGGTTAGAGAGAGAGATACACCATGGGGTTAGAGAGAGATACACCATGGCGATAGAGAGAGATACACCATGGGGTTAGAGAGAGATACACCATGGGGTTAGAGAGTGATACACCATGGGGTTAGAGAGCGATACACCTTGGGGTACGAGAGAGATACACCGTGCGTTAGAGAGAGAGATACACCGTAGGGTTAGCGAGAGATACACCATGGGGTTAGAGGGAGATGCAAAATTGGGTTAGGGGGAGATACACCATGGGGTTAGAGAGAGAGAGATACACCATGGGGTTAGCGACAGATACACTATGGTGTTAGAGAGAGATACACCATGGGGTTAGAGTGAGATACACCATGGGGTTAGAGCGAGATATACACCATGGGGTTCGAGAGAGAGATACAACATGGGGTTGGAGTGAGATACACCATGGGGTTAGAGAGCGATATACCGTGGGGTTCAAGAGCAATACAATGTGGGTTTAGAGAGAGATACACCATGGGGTGAGAGAGAGATACACCATGGGGTTAGAGAGAGATACACCATGGGGTTAGAGAGAGATACACAATGGGGTGAGACATATACACCATGGGGTTAGAGGGAGATACACCATGGGGTTAGAGAGAGAGATACACCATGGGGTTAGAGAGAGATAAACCATGGGGTGAGAGAGAGATACACCATGGGGTAGAGAGAGATACACCATGGGGTTAGAGAGCGATACACCGTGGGGTTAGAGAGCGATACAACGTGGGGTTAGAGAGAGATACAGCACGGGGTTAGAGGGAGATGCTCCATCGGTTTAGAGAGAGATACACCATGGGGTTAGGGGGAGATACACCATGGGGTTAGAGAGAGATACACCATGGGGTTAGAGAGAGATACACCATGGGTTTAGCGAGAGACACACCATGGGGTTAGAGGGAGATGCACCCATGGGTTAGGGGGAGATACACCATGGGGTTAGAGAGAGAGATACACCATGGGGTTAGAGAGAGATACACCATGGGGTGAGAGAGAGAGATACACCATGGGGTTAGAGCGAGATATACACCATGGGGTTCGAGAGAGAGATACAACATGGGGTTGGAGTGAGATACACCATGGGGTTAGAGAGCGATATACCGTGGGGTTCAAGAGCGATACAATGTGGGTTTAGAGAGAGATACACCATGGGGTGAGAGAGAGATACACCATGGGGTTAGAGAGAGATACACCATGGGGTTAGAGAGAGATACACAATGGGGTGAGACATATACACCATGGGGTTAGAGGGAGATACACCATGGGGTTAGAGAGAGAGATACACCATGGGGTTAGAGAGAGATAAACCATGGGGTGAGAGAGAGATACACCATGCGGTAGAGAGAGATACACCATGGGGTTAGAGAGCGATACACCGTGGGGTTAGAGAGCGATACAACGTGGGGTTAGAGAGAGATACAGCACGGGGTTAGAGGGAGATGCTCCATCGTTTTAGAGAGAGATACACCATGGGGTTAGGGGGAGATACACCATGGGGTTAGAGAGAGATACACCATGGGTTTAGCGAGAGACACACCATGGGGTTAGAGGGAGATGCACCCATGGTTTCGGGGGAGATACACCATGGGGTTAGAGAGAGAGATACACCATGGGGTTAGAGAGAGAGATACACCATGGGGTTAGAGAGAGATACACCGTGCGGTTAGAGAGATATACACCGTGGGGTTAGAGAGAGATACACCGTGGGGTTAGAGAGAGATACACCATGGGGTTAGAGAGCGATACACCGTGGGGTTCGAGAGAGATACACCGTGGAGTTAGCGAGAGTTACACCATGGGGTTAGAGGGAGATGCACCATGGCGTTAGAGAGAGATACACCATGGGGTTTCAGAGGGATAAACCATGGGGTAGACAGAGATACACCATGGGTTTAGAGAGAGATACACCATGGGGTTTAGAGAGAGATACACCATGGGGTGAGAGAGAGATAGACCATGGGGTGAGAGAGAGATACACCTTGGTGTCAGAGAGAGATAGACCATGGGTTTAGAGAGAGATACACCATGGGGTTGGACAGAGATACACCATGGGGTTAGAGAGAGATACACAGTGGGGATAGAGAGAGATACACCATGGGGTAAGAGAGAGAGATACACCATGGGTTTAGAGTGAGATACACAATGGGGTTAGAGAGAGATTCACTATGGGGTGAGAGAAATACACCATGGGGTTAGAGAGAGAGATACACCGTGGGGTTAGAGAGAGAGATACACCATGGGGTTAGAGAGAGATACACCGTGGGGTTAGACAGAGATATACTGTGGGGTTAGAGAGAGATACACCATGTGGTTAGAGAGAGATACAACATGGGGTTAGAGAGAGATAAGCCATGGGGTTAGATATAGAGATACACCATGGGGTTAGAGAGAGATACACCATGGGGTTAGAGAGAGATACACCATGGGGTTAGAGAGCGATAAGCCATGGGGTTACAGAGCGATACACCATGGGGTTAGAGATAGAGATAAACCATGGGTTTAGAGTGAGATACACAATGGGGTTAGAGAGAGATTCACTATGGGGTTAGAGAGAGATACACCATGGGGTTAGAGAGAGATACACCATGGGGTTAGAGAGAGATACAACATGGGGTTAGAGAGAGATACACCATGAGGTTCGAGAAAGATACACCATGAGGTTATGGAGAGATACACCGTGGGTTTAGAGAGAGATACACCATGGGGTTAGAGAGAGATACACCATGGGGTTAGAGAAAGATACACCATGAGGTTATGGAGAGATACACCGTGGGTTTAGAGAGATACACTGTGGGGTTCGAGAGAGATACAACATGAGGGTACAGAGAGATACACCATGGGTTTAGAGAGAGATACACCATGGGCATAGAGAGAGATACACCATGGGGTTAGAGAGAGATTCAACATGGGGTTTGAGATATATAAACCATGGGGTTAGCGAGAGATCCAGGATGGGGAGAGAAAGAGATACACCTTGGTGTCAGAGAGAGATAAACCATGGGTTTAGAGAGAGATACACCATGGGGTGAGAGAGAGATAGACCATGGGGTGAGAGAGAGATACACCATGGGGTTTAGAGAGAGATACACCATGGGGTGAGAGAGAGATAGACCATGGGGTGAGAGAGAGATACACCTTGGTGTCAGAGAGAGATAGACCATGTGTTTAGAGAGAGATACACCATGGGGTTGGACAGAGATACACCATGGGGTTAGAGAGAGATACACAGTGGGGATAGAGAGAGATACACCATGGGGTTAGAGAGAGAGATACACCATGGGTTTAGAGTGAGATACACAATGGGGTTAGAGAGAGATTCACTATGGGGTAAGAGAAATACACCATGGGGTTAGAGAGAGAGATACACCATGGGGTTAGAGAGAGATACACCATGGGGTTAGAGAGAGATACACCATGGGGTTAGAGAGAGATACACCATGGGGTTAGAGAGAGAGATACACCATGGGGTTAGAGAGAGATACACCGTGGGGTTAGAGAGAGATACACCGTGGGGTTAGAGAGAGATACACCATGGGGTTAGAGAGAGATACACCGTGGGGTTAGAGAGAGAGTTACACCATGGGGTTAGAGGGGGATACACCATGGGGTAGAGAGAGATACACCATGGGTTTAGAGAGAGATACACCATGGGGTTTAGAGAGAGATACACCATGGGGTGAGAGAGAGATAGACCATGGGGTGAGAGAGAGATACACCATGGGGTTAGAGAGAGATAAGCCATGGGGTTACAGAGCGATACACCATGCGGTTAGAGATAGATACACCATGGGGTTAGAGAGAGATTCACCATGGGGTAAGAGAGAGATACACAATGGGGTTAGAGAGAGATACATCGTGGGGTTAGAGAGAGAGATACACCATGGGGTTAGAGAGAGATGCACCATGGGGTTAGAGAGAGAGAGATGCACCATGAGGTTAGAGAGAGATACACCATGGAGTTACAGAGAGATATACACCACGGGGTTAGAGAGAGATACACCATGGGGTTAAATAAAGATACACCATGGGGTTAGAGAGAGATGCGCCATGGGGTTAGAGAGAGAGATACACCATGGGGTTAGAGTGAGATACACCATGAGGTTGGAGAGAGAGATACACCGTGGGGTTAGAGAGAGATACACCCTGGGGTTAGAGAGAGATACACCATGGGGTTAGAGAGAGATACACCATGTGGTTAGAGAGCGATACACCTTGGAGTTCGAGAGAGATACACCGTGGGGTTAGAGAGAGAGATACACCGTGGGGTTAGCGAGAGATACACCATGGGGTTAGAGGGAGATGCACCATTGGGTTAGGGGGAGATACACCATGGGGTTAGAGAGAGAGAGATACACCATGGGGTTAGCGACAGATACACTATGGGGTTAGAGAGAGATACACCATGGGGTTAGAGTGAGATACACCATGGGGTTAGAGAGCGATATACCGTGGGGTTCAAGAGCGATACAACGTGGGTTTAGAGAGAGATACACCATGGGGTGAGAGAGAGATACACCATGTGGTTAGAGAGAGATACACCATGGGGTTAGAGAGAGATACACCATGGGGTGAGACATATACACCATGGGGTTAGAGGGAGATACACCATGGGGTTAGAGAGAGAGATACACCATGGGGTTAGAGAGAGATGAACCATGGGGTGAGAGAGAGATACACCATGGGGTTAGAGAGAGATACACCATGGGGTTAGAGAGCGATACACCATGGGGTTAGGGGGAGATACACCATGGGGTTAGAGAGAGATACACCATGGGTTTAGCGAGAGATATACCATGGGGTTAGAGGGAGATGCACCCATGGTCTCGGGGGAGATACACCATGGGGTTAGAGAGAGAGATACACCATGGGGTTAGAGAGAGAGATACACCATGGGGTTAGAGAGAGATACACCATGGGGTTAGAGAGAGAGATACACCATGGGGTTAGAGAGAGAGATACACCATGGGGTTAGAGAGAGATACACCATGGTGTTAGATAAAGATACACCATGGGGTTAGAGAGATATACACCGTGGGGTTAGAGAGAGATACACCGTGCGGTTAGAGAGATATACACCGTGGGGTTAGAGAGAGATACACCGTGCGGTTAGAGAGATATATACCGTGGGGTTAGAGAGAGATACACCGTGGGGTTAGAGAGAGATACACCATGGGGTTAGAGAGCGATACACCATGGGGTTTCAGAGGGATACACCATGGGGTTAGAGAGAGATACACCATGGGGTTTAGAGAGAGATACACCATGGGGTGAGAGAGAGATAGACCATGGGGTGAGAGAGAGATACACCTTGGTGTCAGAGAGAGATAGACCATGTGTTTAGAGAGAGATACACCATGGGGTTGGACAGAGATACACCATGGGGTTAGAGAGAGATACACAGTGGGGATAGAGAGAGATACACCATGGGGTTAGAGAGAGAGATACACCATGGGTTTAGAGTGAGATACACAATGGGGTTAGAGAGAGATTCACTATGGGGTAAGAGAAATACACCATGGGGTTAGAGAGAGAGATACACCGTGGGGTTAGAGAGAGAGATACACCATGGGGTTAGAGAGAGATACACCGTGGGGTTAGAGAGAGATATACTGTGGGGTTAGAGAGAGATACACCATGTGGTTAGAGAGAGATACAACATGGGGTTAGAGAGAGATAAGCCATGGGGTTAGATATAGAGATACACCATGGGGTTAGAGAGAGATACACCATGGGGTTAGAGAGAGATAAGCCATGGGGTTACAGAGCGATACACCATGGGGTTAGAGATAGATACACCATGGGGTTAGAGAGAGATTCACCATGGGGTAAGAGAGAGATACACCATGGGGTTAGAGAGAGATACATCGTGGGGTTAGAGAGAGATACACCATGGGGTAAGAGTGAGATACACCATGAGGTTGGAGAGAGAGATACACCGTGCGGTTAGAGAGATATATACCGTGGGGTTAGAGAGAGATACACCGTGGGGTTAGAGAGAGATACACCATGGGGTTAGAGAGCGATACACCATGGGGTTTCAGAGGGATACACCATGGGGTTAGAGAGAGATACACCATGGGGTTTAGAGAGAGATACACCATGGGGTGAGAGAGAGATAGACCATGGGGTGAGAGAGAGATACACCTTGGTGTCAGAGAGAGATAGACCATGTGTTTAGAGAGAGATACACCATGGGGTTGGACAGAGATACACCATGGGGTTAGAGAGAGATACACAGTGGGGATAGAGAGAGATACACCATGGGGTTAGAGAGAGAGATACACCATGGGTTTAGAGTGAGATACACAATGGGGTTAGAGAGAGATTCACTATGGGGTAAGAGAAATACACCATGGGGTTAGAGAGAGAGATACACCGTGGGGTTAGAGAGAGAGATACACCATGGGGTTAGAGAGAGATACACCGTGGGGTTAGAGAGAGATATACTGTGGGGTTAGAGAGAGATACACCATGTGGTTAGAGAGAGATACAACATGGGGTTAGAGAGAGATAAGCCATGGGGTTAGATATAGAGATACACCATGGGGTTAGAGAGAGATACACCATGGGGTTAGAGAGAGATAAGCCATGGGGTTACAGAGCGATACACCATGGGGTTAGAGATAGATACACCATGGGGTTAGAGAGAGATTCACCATGGGGTAAGAGAGAGATACACCATGGGGTTAGAGAGAGATACATCGTGGGGTTAGAGAGAGATACACCATGGGGTAAGAGTGAGATACACCATGAGGTTGGAGAGAGAGATACACCGTGGGGTTAGAGAGAGATACACCGTGCGGTTAGAGAGAGATACACCATGGGGTTAGAGAGAGATACACCATGGGGTTAGAGAGTGATACACCATGGGGTTAGAGAGCGATACACCTTGGGGTACGAGAGAGATACACCGTGCGTTAGAGAGAGAGATACACCGTAGGGTTAGCGAGAGATACACCATGGGGTTAGGCGGAGATGCAAAATTGGGTTAGGGGGAGATACACCATGGGGTTAGAGAGAGAGAGATACACCATGGGGTTAGCGACAGATACACTATGGTGTTAGAGAGAGATACACCATGGGGTTAGAGTGAGATACACCATGGGGTTAGAGCGAGATATACACCATGGGGTTTGAGAGAGAGATACAACATGGGGTTGGAGTGAGATACACCATGGGGTTAGAGAGCGATATACCGTGGGGTTCAAGAGCGATACAATGTGGGTTTAGAGAGAGATACACCATGGGGTGAGAGAGAGATACACCATGGGGTTAGAGAGAGATACACCATGGGGTTAGAGAGAGATACACAATGGGGTGAGACATATACACCATGGGGTTAGAGGGAGATACACCATGGGGTTAGAGAGAGAGATACAACATGGGGTTAGAGAGAGATAAACCATGGGGTGAGAGAGAGATACACCATGGGGTAGAGAGAGATAAACCATGGGGTTAGAGAGCGATACACCGTGGGGTTAGAGAGCGATACAACGTGGGGTTAGAGAGAGATACAGCACGGGGTTAGAGGGAGATGCTCCATCGGTTTAGAGAGAGATACACCATGGGGTTAGAGGGAGATGCACCCATGGGTTAGGGGGAGATACACCATGGGGTTAGAGAGAGAGATACACCATGGGGTTAGAGAGAGATACACCATGGGGTGAGAGAGAGAGATACACCATGGGGTTAGAGCGAGATATACACCATGGGGTTCGAGAGAGAGATACAACATGGGGTTGGAGTGAGATACACCATGGGGTTAGAGAGCGATATACCGTGGGGTTCAAGAGCGATACAATGTGGGTTTAGAGAGAGATACACCATGGGGTGAGAGAGAGATACACCATGGGGTTAGAGAGAGATACACCATAGGGTTAGAGAGAGATACACAATGGGGTGAGACATATACACCATGGGGTTAGAGGGAGATACACCATGGGGTTAGAGAGAGAGATACACCATGGGGTTAGAGAGAGATAAACCATGGGGTGAGAGAGAGATACACCATGGGGTAGAGAGAGATACACCATGGGGTTAGAGAGCGATACACCGTGGGGTTAGAGAGCGATACAACGTGGGGTTAGAGAGAGATACAGCACGGGGTTAGAGGGAGATGCTCCATCGGTTTAGAGAGAGATACACCATGGGGTTAGGGGGAGATACACCATGGGGTTAGAGAGAGATACACCATGGGTTTAGCGAGAGACACACCATGGGGTTAGAGGGAGATGCACCCATGGGTTAGGGGAGAGATACACCATGGGGTTAGAGAGAGAGATACACCATGGGGTTAGAGAGAGAGATACACCATGGGGTTAGAGAGAGATACACCATGAGGTTGGAGAGAGAGATACACCATGGTGTTAGAGAGAGATACGCCATGGAGTTAGAGAGAGATACACCGTGCGGTTAGAGAGATATACACCGTGGGGTTAGAGAGAGATACACCGTGCGGTTAGAGAGATACACCGTGGGGTTAGAGAGAGATACACCGTGGGGTTAGAGAGAGATACACCATGGGGTTAGAGAGCGATACACCGTGGGGTTCGAGAGAGATACACCGTGGAGTTAGCGAGAGTTACACCATGGGGTTAGAGGGAGATGCACCATGGGGTTAGAGAGAGATACACCATGGAGTTTCAGAGGGATACACCATGGGGTAGAGAGAGATACACCATGGGTTTAGAGAGAGATACACCATGGGGTTTAGAGGGAGATACACCATGGGGTGAGAGAGAGATAGACCATGGGGTGAGAGAGAGATACACCTTGGTGTCAGAGAGAGATAGACCATGGGTTTAGAGAGAGATACACCATGGGGTTGGACAGAGATACACCATGGGGTTAGAGAGAGATACACAGTGGGGATAGAGAGAGATACACCATGGGGTTAGAGAGAGAGATACACCATGGGTTTAGAGTGAGATACACAATGGGGTTAGAGAGAGATTCACTATGGGGTGAGAGAAATACACCATGGGGTTAGAGAGAGAGATACACCGTGGGGTTAGAGAGAGAAATACACCATGGGGTTAGAGAGAGATACACCGTGGGGTTAGACAGAGATATACTGTGGGGTTAGAGAGAGATACACCATGTGGTTAGAGAGAGATACAACATGGGGATAGAGAGAGATAAGCCATGGGGTTAGATATAGAGATACACCATGGGGTTAGAGAGAGATACACCATGGGGTTAGAGAGAGATACACCATGGGGTTAGAGAGAGATAAGCCATGGGGTTACAGAGCGATACACCATGGGGTTAGAGATAGAGATAAACCATGGGTTTAGAGTGAGATACACAATGGGGTTAGAGAGAGATTCACTATGGGGTTAGAGAGAGATACACCATGGGGTTAGAGAGAGATACACCATGGGGTTAGAGAGAGATACACCATGGGGTTAGAGAGCGATACACCATGAGGTTCGAGAAAGATACACCATGAGGTTATGGAGAGATACACCGTGGGTTTAGAGAGAGATACACCATGGGGTTAGAGAGAGATACACCATGAGGTTAGAGAAAGATACACCATGAGGTTATGGAGAGATACACCGTGGGTTTAGAGAGATACACTGTGGGGTTCGAGAGAGATAAAACATGAGGGTACAGAGAGATACACCATGGGTTTAGAGAGAGATACACCATGGGCATAGAGAGAGATACACCATGGGGTTAGAGAGAGATTCAACATGGGGTTTGAGATATATAAACCATGGGGTTAGCGAGAGATCCAGGATGGGGAGAGAAAGAGATACACCTTGGTGTCAGAGAGAGATAGACCATGGGTTTAGAGAGAGATACACCGCGGGGTTAGAGAGAGATACACCATGGGGTTAGAGAGAGAGATACACCATGGGTTTAGAGAGAGATACACAGTGGGGATAGAGAGAGATACACCATGGGGTTAGAGAGAGTTACACCATGGGGTTAGAGAGCGATACACCATGGGGTTAGAGAGAGAGATAGACCATGGGTTTAGAGTGAGATACACAATGGGGTTAGAGAGAGATTCACTCTGGGGTTGGAGAGAGATACACCATGAGGTTGGAGAGAGATACACCATGGGGTTAGAGAGAGAGATACACCATGGGGTTAGAGAGAGATACACCATGGGGTTAGAGAGAGAGATACACCATGGGGTTAGAGAGAGATACACCATGGGGTTAGATAGAGATACACCATTGGGTTAGGAAGGGAAACGCCATAGGGTAAGAGAGATATACTTATGGGGTTAGGGTGAGATACACCACGGCATTAGAGATACACCATGGGGTTAGAGAAAGAGAGATACACCATTGGGGTTAGAGAGGGTTACACCATGTGGTTAGAGAGAGATAAACCATGGATTCAGAGTGAGAGAGATATACCATGGGGTGAGAGAGGGGTACACCATGGGTTTAGACAGAGAGACACCATGGGGTTAGAGAGCGAGTTAATCAATGGGGTTAGAGAGAGATACACCATGGGGTTAGAGAGAGAGAGATACACCATTGGGGTTAGAGAGAGATACACCATGGGGTTAGAGAGAGATACACCATGGCGATAGAGAGAGATACACCATGGCGATAGAGAGAGATACACCATGGGGTTAGAGAGAGATACACCATGGGGTTAGAGAGAGAGATACACCATGGGGTTAGTGAGAGATACACCATGGGGTTCGACAGAAAGAGATACACCATGGGGTTAGAGAGAGAGAGATATACCATGGGGTTAGTGAGAGATACACCATGGGGTTAGAGAGAGATACACCATGGCGATAGAGAGAGATACACCATGGGGTTAGAGAGAGATACACCATGGGGTTAGAGAGTGATACACCATGGGGTTAGAGAGCGATACACCTTGGGGTACGAGAGAGATACACCGTGCATTAGAGAGAGAGATACACCGTAGGGTTAGCGAGAGATACACCATGGGGTTAGAGGGAGATGCAAAATTGGGTTAGGGGGAGATACACCATGGGGTTAGAGAGAGAGAGATACACCATGGGGTTAGCGACAGATACACTATGGTGTTAGAGAGAGATACACCATGGGGTTAGAGTGAGATACACCATGGGGTTAGAGCGAGATATACACCATGGGGTTCGAGAGAGAGATACAACATGGGGTTGGAGTGAGATACACCATGGGGTTAGAGAGCGATATACCGTGGGGTTCAAGAGCAATACAATGTGGGTTTAGAGAGAGATACACCATGGGGTGAGAGAGAGATACACCATGGGGTTAGAGAGAGATACACCATGGGGTTAGAGAGAGATACACAATGGGGTGAGACATATACACCATGGGGTTAGAGGGAGATACACCATGGGGTTAGAGAGAGAGATACACCATGGGGTTAGAGAGAGATAAACCATGGGGTGAGAGAGAGATACACCATGGGGTAGAGAGAGATACACCATGGGGTTAGAGAGCGATACACCGTGGGGTTAGAGAGCGATACAACGTGGGGTTAGAGAGAGATACAGCACGGGGTTAGAGGGAGATGCTCCATCGGTTTAGAGAGAGATACACCATGGGGTTAGGGGGAGATACACCATGGGGTTAGAGAGAGATACACCATGGGGTTAGAGAGAGATACACCATGGGTTTAGCGAGAGACACACCATGGGGTTAGAGGGAGATGCACCCATGGGTTAGGGGGAGATACACCATGGGGTTAGAGAGAGAGATACACCATGGGGTTAGAGAGAGATACACCATGGGGTGAGAGAGAGAGATACACCATGGGGTTAGAGCGAGATATACACCATGGGGTTCGAGAGAGAGATACAACATGGGGTTGGAGTGAGATACACCATGGGGTTAGAGAGCGATATACCGTGGGGTTCAAGAGCGATACAATGTGGGTTTAGAGAGAGATACACCATGGGGTGAGAGAGAGATACACCATGGGGTTAGAGAGAGATACACCATTGGGTTAGAGAGAGATACACAATGGGGTGAGACATATACACCATGGGGTTAGAGGGAGATACACCATGGGGTTAGAGAGAGAGATACACCATGGGGTTAGAGAGAGATAAACCATGGGGTGAGAGAGAGATACACCATGGGGTAGAGAGAGATACACCATGGGGTTAGAGAGCGATACACCGTGGGGTTAGAGAGCGATACAACGTGGGGTTAGAGAGAGATACAGCACGGGGTTAGAGGGAGATGCTCCATCGGTTTAGAGAGAGATACACCATGGGGTTAGGGGAGATACACCATGGGGTTAGAGAGAGATACACCATGGGTTTAGCGAGAGACACACCATGGGGTTAGAGGGAGATGCACCCATGGTTTCGGGGGAGATACACCATGGGGTTAGAGAGAGAGATACACCATGGGGTTAGAGAGAGAGATACACCATGGGGTTAGAGAGAGATACACCGTGCGGTTAGAGAGATATACACCGTGGGGTTAGAGAGAGATACACCGTGGGGTTAGAGAGAGATACACCATGGGGTTAGAGAGCGATACACCGTGGGGTTCGAGAGAGATACACCGTGGAGTTAGCGAGAGTTACACCATGGGGTTAGAGGGAGATGCACCATGGCGTTAGAGAGAGATACACCATGGGGTTTCAGAGGGATAAACCATGGGGTAGACAGAGATACACCATGGGTTTAGAGAGAGATACACCATGGGGTTTAGAGAGAGATACACCATGGGGTGAGAGAGAGATAGACCATGGGGTGAGAGAGAGATACACCTTGGTGTCAGAGAGAGATAGACCATGGGTTTAGAGAGAGATACACCATGGGGTTGGACAGAGATACACCATGGGGTTAGAGAGAGATACACAGTGGGGATAGAGAGAGATACACCATGGGGTTAGAGAGAGAGATACACCATGGGTTTAGAGTGAGATACACAATGGGGTTAGAGAGAGATTCACTATGGGGTGAGAGAAATACACCATGGGGTTAGAGAGAGAGATACACCGTGGGGTTAGAGAGAGAGATACACCATGGGGTTAGAGAGAGATACACCGTGGGGTTAGACAGAGATATACTGTGGGGTTAGAGAGAGATACACCATGTGGTTAGAGAGAGATACAACATGGGGTTAGAGAGAGATAAGCCATGGGGTTAGATATAGAGATACACCATGGGGTTAGAGAGAGATACACCATGGGGTTAGAGAGAGATACACCATGGGGTTAGAGAGCGATAAGCCATGGGGTTACAGAGCGATACACCATGGGGTTTGAGATAGAGATAAACCATGGGTTTAGAGTGAGATACACAATGGGGTTAGAGAGAGATTCACTATGGGGTTAGAGAGAGATACACCATGGGGTTAGAGAGAGATACACCATGGGGTTAGAGAGAGATACAACATGGGGTTAGAGAGAGATACACCATGAGGTTCGAGAAAGATACACCATGAGGTTATGGAGAGATACACCGTGGGTTTAGAGAGAGATACACCATGGGGTTAGAGAGAGATACACCATGGGGTTAGAGAAAGATACACCATGAGGTTATGGAGAGATACACCGTGGGTTTAGAGAGATACACTGTGGGGTTCGAGAGAGATACAACATGAGGGTACAGAGAGATACACCATGGGTTTAGAGAGAGATACACCATGGGCATAGAGAGAGATACACCATGGGGTTAGAGAGAGATTCAACATGGGGTTTGAGATATATAAACCATGGGGTTAGCGAGAGATCCAGGATGGGGAGAGAAAGAGATACACCTTGGTGTCAGAGAGAGATAAACCATGGGTTTAGAGAGAGATACACCGCGGGGTTAGAGAGAGATACACCATGGAGTTGTACAGAGATACACCATGGGGTTAGAGAGAGATACACAGTGGGGATAGAGAGAGATACACCATGGGGTTAGAGAGAGTTACACCATGGGGTTAGAGAGCGATACACCATGGGGTTAGAGAGAGAGATAGACCATGGGTTTAGAGTGAGATACACAATGGGGTTAGAGAGAGATTCACTCTGGGGTTGGAGAGAGATACACCATGAGGTTGGAGAGAGATACACCATGGGGTTAGAGAGAGAGATACACCATGGGGTTAGAGAGAGATACACCATGGGGTTAGAGAGAGATACACCATGGGGTTAGAGAGAGATACACCATTGGGTTAGGAAGGGAAATGCCATAGGGTTAGAGAGATATACTTATGGGGTTAGGGTGAGATACACCACGGCATTAGAGATACACCATGGGGTTAGAGAAAGAGAGATACACCATTGGGGTTAGAGAGGGTTACACCATGTGGTTAGAGAGAGATTAACCATGGATTCAGAGTGAGAGAGATATACCATGGGGTGAGAGAGGGGTACACCATGGGTTTAGACAGAGAGACACCATGGGGTTAGAGAGCGAGTTAATCAATGGGGTTAGAGAGAGATACACCATGGGGTTAGAGAGAGAGAGATACACCATTGGGGTTAGAGAGAGATACACCATGGGGTTAGAGAGAGATACACCATGGCGATAGAGAGAGATACACCATGGCGATAGAGAGAGATACACCATGGGGTTAGAGAGAGATACACCATGGGGTTAGAGAGAGAGATACACCATGGGGTTAGTGAGAGATACACCATGGGGTTCGACAGAAAGAGATACACCATGGGGTTAGAGAGAGAGAGATATACCATGGGGTTAGTGAGAGATACACCATGGGGTTAGAGAGAGATACACCATGGCGATAGAGAGAGATACACCATGGGGTTAGAGAGAGATACACCATGGTGTTAGAGAGAGATACACCATGGGGTTCGACAGAGAGAGATACACCATGGGGTACAGAGAAATACAGCAGGGGTTTAGAGAGTGATATTACATGATGTCAGGGAGTGCTGCACCATGGGAATAGAGAGAGATACACCATGGAGTTAAAGAGAGATACACCATCGGGTGAGAGAGAGATATGCCATGGGGTTAGAGAGAGATACACCGTGGGGTTAGAGAGAGATACACCATGGGGTGAGAGAGAGAGATACACCATGGGGTTAGAGCGAGATATACACCATGGGGTTCGAGAGAGAGATACAACATGGGGTTGGAGTGAGATACACCATGGGGTTAGAGAGCGATATACCGTGGGGTTCAAGAGCGATACAATGTGGGTTTAGAGAGAGATACACCATGGGGTGAGAGAGAGATACACCATGGGGTTAGAGAGAGATACACCATGGGGTTAGAGAGAGATACACAATGGGGTGAGACATATACACCATGGGGTTAGAGGGAGATACACCATGGGGTTAGAGAGAGAGATACACCATGGGGTTAGAGAGAGATAAACCATGGGGTGAGAGAGAGATACACCATGGGGTAGAGAGAGATACACCATGGGGTTAGAGAGCGATACACCGTGGGGTTAGAGAGCGATACAACGTGGGGTTAGAGAGAGATACAGCACGGGGTTAGAGGGAGATGCTCCATCGGTTTAGAGAGAGATACACCATGGGGTTAGGGGGAGATACACCATGGGGTTAGAGAGAGATACACCATGGGTTTAGCGAGAGACACACCATGGGGTTAGAGGGAGATGCACCCATGGGTTAGGGGGAGATACACCATGGGGTTAGAGAGAGAGATACACCATGGGGTTAGAGAGAGAGATACACCATGGGGTTAGAGAGAGATACGCCATGGGGTTAGAGAGAGAGATACACCATGGGGTTAGAGTGAGACACACCATGAGGTTGGAGAGAGAGATACACCGTGGGGTTAGAGAGAGATACACCATGCGGTTCGAGAGAGATACACCATGGGGTTAGAGAGAGATACACCATGGGGTACGAGAGAGATACAACGTGGGGTTAGAGAGAGAGATACACCGTAGGGTTAGCGAGAGATACACCATGGGGTTAGAGGGAGATGCACCATTGGGTTCGGGGGAGATACACCATGGGGTTAGAGAGAGGGATACACCATGGGGTTAGAGAGAGATACACCATGGGGTTAGAGTGAGATACACCATGGGGTTAGAGCGAGATATACACCATGGGGTTCGAGAGAGAGATACAACATGGGGTTGGAGTGAGATACACCATGGGGTTAGAGAGCGATATACTGTGGGGTTCAAGAGCAATACAATGTGGGTTTAGAGAGAGATACACCATGGGGTGAGAGAGAGATACACCATGGGGTTAGAGAGAGATACACCATGGGGTTAGAGAGAGATACACAATGGGGTGAGACATATACACCATGGGGTTAGAGGGAGATACACCATGGGGTTAGAGAGAGAGATACACCATGGGGTTAGAGAGAGATAAACCATGGGGTGAGAGAGAGATACACCATGGGGTAGAGAGAGATACACCATGGGGTTAGAGAGCGATACATCATGGGGTTAGAGAGCGATACACCGTGGGGTTAGAGAGCGATAAAACGTGGGGTTAGAGAGAGATACAACACGGGGTTAGAGGGAGATGCTCCATCGGTTTAGAGAGAGATACACCATGGGGTTAGGGGGAGATACACCATGGGGTTAGAGAGAGAGATACACCATGGGGTTAGAGAGAGATAAACCATGGGGTTAGAGAGAGATACACCATGAGGTTGGAGAGAGAGATACACCATGGTGTTAGATAAAGATACACCATGGGGTTAGAGAGAGATATACACCGTGGGGTTAGAGAGAGATACACCGTGCGGTTAGAGAGATATACACCGTGGGGTTCGAGAGAGATACACCGTGTGGTTAGAGAGATATACACCGTGGGGTTCGAGAGAGATACACCGTGGGGTTAGAGAGAGATACACCATGGGGTTAGAGAGCGATACACCATGGGGTTTCAGAGGGATACACCGTGGGGTTCGAGAGAGATACACCGTGGAGTTCGCGAGAGTTACACCATGGGGTTAGAGGGAGATGCACCATGGGGTTAGAGAGAGATACACCATGGGGTAGAGAGAGATACACCATGGGTTTAGAGAGAGATACACCATGGGGTTTAGAGAGAGATACACCATGGGGTGAGAGAGAGATAGACCATGGGGTGAGAGAGAGATACACCTTGGTGTCAGAGAGAGATAGACCATGGGTTTAGAGAGAGATACACCATGGGGTTGGACAGAGATACACCATGGGGTTAGAGAGAGATACACAGTGGGGATAGAGAGAGATACACCATGGGGTTCGAGAGAGAGAGATACACCATGGGTTTAGAGTGAGGTACACAATGGGGTTAGAGAGAGATTCACTATGGGGTGAGAGAAATACACCATGGGGTTAGAGAGAGAGATACACCGTGGGGTTAGAGAGAGAGATACACCATGGGGTTAGAGAGAGATACACCGTGGGGTTAGAGAGAGATATACTGTGGGGTTAGAGAGAGATACACCATGTGGTTAGAGAGAGATACAACATGGGGTTAGAGAGAGATAAGCCATGGGGTTAGATATAGAGATACACCATGGGGTTAGAGAGAGATACACCATGGGGTTAGAGAGAGATACACCATGGGGTCAGAGAGAGATAAGCCATGGGGTTACAGAGCGATACACCATGGGGTTAGAGATAGAGATAAACCATGGGTTTAGAGTGAGATACACAATGGGGTTAGAGAGAGATTCACTATGGGGTTAGAGAGAGATACACCATGGGGTTAGAGAGAGATACACCATGGGGTTAGAGAGAGATACAACATGGGGTTAGAGAGAGATACACCATGGGGTTAGAGAGCGATATACCGTGGGGTTCAAGAGCGATACAACGTGGGTTTAGAGAGAGATACACCATGGGGTGAGAGAGAGTTAGACCATGGGATTAGAGAGAGATAAACCATGGGGTTAGAGAGAGATACACCATGGGGTTAGAGAGAGAGATACACCATGGGGTTAGAGAGAGATACACAATGGGGTGAGACATATACACCATGGGGTTAGAGGGAGATACACCATGGGGTTAGAGAGAGAGATACACCATGGGGTTAGAGAGAGATAAACCATGGGGTGAGAGAGAGATACACCATGGGGTTAGAGAGAGATACATCGTGGGGTTAGAGAGCGATACACCGTGGGGTTAGAGAGCGATACACCGTGGGGTTAGAGAGAGATACAACACGGGGTTAGAGGGAGATGCTCCATCGGTTTAGAGAGAGATACACCATGGGGTTAGGGGGAGATACACCATGGGGTTAGAGAGAGAAACACCATGGGTTTAGCGACAGACACACCATGGGGTTAGAGGGAGATGCACCCATGGGTTAGGGGGAGATACACAATGGGGTTAGAGAGAGAGATACACCATGGGGTTAGAGAGGGAGATACACCATGGGGTTAGAGAGAGATACACCATGGGGTTAGAGAGAGATACACCATGGGGTTAGAGAGAGATACACCATGGGGTTAGAGAGAGAGATACACCATGGGGTTAGAGAGAGATACACCGTGGGGTTAGAGAGAGATACACCGTGGGGTTAGAGAGAGATACACCATGGGGTTAGAGAGAGATACACCGTGGGGTTAGAGAGAGAGTTACACCATGGGGTTAGAGGGGGATACACCATGGGGTAGAGAGAGATACACCATGGGTTTAGAGAGAGATACACCATGGGGTTTAGAGAGAGATACACCATGGGGTGAGAGAGAGATAGACCATGGGGTGAGAGAGAGATACACCATGGGGTTAGAGAGAGATAAGCCATGGGGTTACAGAGCGATACACCATGCGGTTAGAGATAGATACACCATGGGGTTAGAGAGAGATTCACCATGGGGTAAGAGAGAGATACACAATGGGGTTAGAGAGAGATACATCGTGGGGTTAGAGAGAGAGATACACCATGGGGTTAGAGAGAGATGCACCATGGGGTTAGAGAGAGAGAGATGCACCATGAGGTTAGAGAGAGATACACCATGGAGTTACAGAGAGATATACACCACGGGGTTAGAGAGAGATACACCATGGGGTTAAATAAAGATACACCATGGGGTTAGAGAGAGATGCGCCATGGGGTTAGAGAGAGAGATACACCATGGGGTTAGAGTGAGATACACCATGAGGTTGGAGAGAGAGATACACCGTGGGGTTAGAGAGAGATACACCGTGCGGTTAGAGAGAGATACACCCTGGGGTTAGAGAGAGATACACCATGGGGTTAGAGAGAGATACACCATGGGGTTAGAGAGCGATACACCTTGGAGTTCGAGAGAGATACACCGTGGGGTTAGAGAGAGAGATACACCGTGGGGTTAGCTAGAGATACACCATGGGGTTAGAGGGAGATGCACCATTGGGTTAGGGGGAGATACACCATGGGGTTAGAGAGAGAGAGATACACCATGGGGTTAGCGACAGATACACTATGGGGTTAGAGAGAGATACACCATGGGGTTAGAGTGAGATACACCATGGGGTTAGAGAGCGATATACCGTGGGGTTCAAGAGCGATACAACGTGGGTTTAGAGAGAGATACACCATGGGGTGAGAGAGAGATACACCATGGGGTTAGAGAGAGATACACCATGGGGTTAGAGAGAGATACACAATGGGGTGAGACATATACATCATGGGGTTAGAGGGAGATACACCATGGGGTTAGAGAGAGAGATACACCATGGGGTTAGAGAGAGATGAACCATGGGGTGAGAGAGAGATACACCATGGGGTTAGAGAGAGATACACCATGGGGTGAGAGAGCGATACACCATGGGGTTAGGGGGAGATACACCATGGGGTTAGAGAGAGATACACCATGGGTTTAGCGAGAGATACACCATGGGGTTAGAGGGAGATGCACCCATGGTTTCGGGGGAGATACACCATGGGGTTAGAGAGAGAGATACACCATGGGGTTAGAGAGAGAGATACACCATGGGGTTAGAGAGAGATACACCATGGGGTTAGAGAGAGATACACCATGGGGTTAGAGAGAGATACACCATGGGGTTAGAGAGAGAGATACACCATGGGGTTAGAGAGAGATACACCGTGGGGTTAGAGAGAGATACACCGTGGGGTTAGAGAGAGATACACCATGGGGTTAGAGAGAGATACACCGTGGGGTTAGAGAGAGAGTTACACCATGGGGTTAGAGGGGGATACACCATGGGGTAGAGAGAGATACACCATGGGTTTAGAGAGAGATACACCATGGGGTTTAGAGAGAGATACACCATGGGGTGAGAGAGAGATAGACCATGGGGTGAGAGAGAGATACACCATGGGGTTAGAGAGAGATAAGCCATGGGGTTACAGAGCGATACACCATGCGGTTAGAGATAGATACACCATGGGGTTAGAGAGAGATTCACCATGGGGTAAGAGAGAGATACACAATGGGGTTAGAGAGAGATACATCGTGGGGTTAGAGAGAGAGATACACCATGGGGTTAGAGAGAGATGCACCATGGGGTTAGAGAGAGAGAGATGCACCATGAGGTTAGAGAGAGATACACCATGGAGTTACAGAGAGATATACACCACGGGGTTAGAGAGAGATACACCATGGGGTTAAATAAAGATACACCATGGGGTTAGAGAGAGATGCGCCATGGGGTTAGAGAGAGAGATACACCATGGGGTTAGAGTGAGATACACCATGAGGTTGGAGAGAGAGATACACCGTGGGGTTAGAGAGAGATACACCGTGCGGTTAGAGAGAGATACACCCTGGGGTTAGAGAGAGATACACCATGGGGTTAGAGAGAGATACACCATGGGGTTAGAGAGCGATACACCTTGGAGTTCGAGAGAGATACACCGTGGGGTTAGAGAGAGAGATACACCGTGGGGTTAGCGAGAGATACACCATGGGGTTAGAGGGAGATGCACCATTGGGTTAGGGGGAGATACACCATGGGGTTAGAGAGAGAGAGATACACCATGGGGTTAGCGACAGATACACTATGGGGTTAGAGAGAGATACACCATGGGGTTAGAGTGAGATACACCATGGGGTTAGAGAGCGATATACCGTGGGGTTCAAGAGCGATACAACGTGGGTTTAGAGAGAGATACACCATGGGGTGAGAGAGAGATACACCATGGGGTTAGAGAGAGATACACCATGGGGTTAGAGAGAGATACACAATGGGGTGAGACATATACACCATGGGGTTAGAGGGAGATACACCATGGGGTTAGAGAGAGAGATACACCATGGGGTTAGAGAGAGATGAACCATGGGGTGAGAGAGAGATACACCATGGGGTTAGAGAGAGATACACCATGGGGTTAGAGAGCGATACACCATGCGGTTAGGGGGAGATACACCATGGGGTTAGAGAGAGATACACCATGGGTTTAGCGAGAGATACACCATGGGGTTAGAGGGAGATGCACCCATGGTTTCGGGGGAGATACACCATGGGGTTAGAGAGAGAGATACACCATGGGGTTAGAGAGAGAGATACACCATGGGGTTAGAGAGAGATACACCATGGGGTTAGAGAGCGATACACCATGGGGTTTCAGAGGGATACACCATGGGGTTAGAGAGAGATACACCATGGGGTTTAGAGAGAGATACACCATGGGGTGAGAGAGAGATAGACCATGGGGTGAGAGAGAGATACACCTTGGTGTCAGAGAGAGATAGACCATGTGTTTAGAGAGAGATACACCATGGGGTTGGACAGAGATACACCATGGGGTTAGAGAGAGATACACAGTGGGGATAGAGAGAGATACACCATGGGGTTAGAGAGAGAGATACACCATGGGTTTAGAGTGAGATACACAATGGGGTTAGAGAGAGATTCACTATGGGGTAAGAGAAATACACCATGGGGTTAGAGAGAGAGATACACCGTGGGGTTAGAGAGAGAGATACACCATGGGGTTAGAGAGAGATACACCGTGGGGTTAGAGAGAGATATACTGTGGGGTTAGAGAGAGATACACCATGTGGTTAGAGAGAGATACAACATGGGGTTAGAGAGAGATAAGCCATGGGGTTAGATATAGAGATACACCATGGGGTTAGAGAGAGATACACCATGGGGTTAGAGAGAGATAAGCCATGGGGTTACAGAGCGATACACCATGGGGTTAGAGATAGATACACCATGGGGTTAGAGAGAGATTCACCATGGGGTAAGAGAGAGATACACCATGGGGTTAGAGAGAGATACATCGTGGGGTTAGAGAGAGATACACCATGGGGTAAGAGTGAGATACACCATGAGGTTGGAGAGAGAGATACACCGTGCGGTTAGAGAGATATATACCGTGGGGTTAGAGAGAGATACACCGTGGGGTTAGAGAGAGATACACCATGGGGTTAGAGAGCGATACACCATGGGGTTTCAGAGGGATACACCATGGGGTTAGAGAGAGATACACCATGGGGTTTAGAGAGAGATACACCATGGGGATAGAGAGAGAGATACACCATGGGGTTAGAGAGAGATACACCATGGGGTGAGAGAGAGATAGACCATGGGGTGAGAGAGAGATACACCTTGGTGTCAGAGAGAGATAGACCATGTGTTTAGAGAGAGATACACCATGGGGTTGGACAGAGATACACCATGGGGTTAGAGAGAGATACACAGTGGGGATAGAGAGAGATACACCATGGGGTTAGAGAGAGAGATACACCATGGGTTTAGAGTGAGATACACAATGGGGTTAGAGAGAGATTCACTATGGGGTAAGAGAAATACACCATGGGGTTAGAGAGAGAGATACACCGTGGGGTTAGAGAGAGAGATACACCATGGGGTTAGAGAGAGATACACCGTGGGGTTAGAGAGAGAGATACACCATGGGGTTAGAGAGAGATACAACATGGGGTTAGAGAGAGATAAGCCATGGGGTTAGATATAGAGATACACCATGGGGTTAGAGAGAGATACACCATGGGGTTAGAGAGAGATAAGCCATGGGGTTACAGAGCGATACACCATGGGGTTAGAGATAGATACACCATGGGGTTAGAGAGAGATTCACCATGGGGTAAGAGAGAGATACACCATGTGGTTAGAGAGAGATACATCGTGGGGTTAGAGAGAGATACACCATGGGGTAAGAGTGAGATACACCATGAGGTTGGAGAGAGAGATACACCGTGGGGTTAGAGAGAGATACACCGTGCGGTTAGAGAGAGATACACCATGGGGTTAGAGAGAGATACACCATGGGGTTAGAGAGTGATACACCATGGGGTTAGAGAG
Source organism: Chiloscyllium punctatum (assembly GCF_047496795.1). Lineage (NCBI taxonomy): Eukaryota > Metazoa > Chordata > Chondrichthyes > Orectolobiformes > Hemiscylliidae > Chiloscyllium > Chiloscyllium punctatum. Next base: position 224,550 of record NW_027310054.1, read on the forward strand.
CGATACACCTTGGGGTACGAGAGAGATACACCGTGCGTTAGAGAGAGAGATACACCGTAGGGTTAGCGAGAGATACACCATGAGGTTAGGCGGAGATGCAAAATTGGGTTAGGGGGAGATACACCATGGGGTTAGAGAGAGAGAGAGATACACCATGGGGTTAGCGACAGATACACTATGGTGTTAGAGAGAGATACACCATGGGGTTAGAGTGAGATACACCATGGGGTTAGAGCGAGATATACACCATGGGGTTCGAGAGAGAGATTAAACATGGGGTTGGAGTGAGATACACCATGGGGTTAGAGAGCGATATACCGTGGGGTTCAAGAGCGATACAATGTGGGTTTAGAGAGAGATACACCATGGGGTGAGAGAGAGATACACCATGGGGTTAGAGAGAGATACACCATGGGGTTAGAGAGAGATACACAATGGGGTGAGACATATACACCATGGGGTTAGAGGGAGATACACCATGGGGTTAGAGAGAGAGATACACCATGGGGTTAGAGAGAGATAAACCATGGGGTGAGAGAGAGATACACCATGGGGTAGAGAGAGATACACCATGGGGTTAGAGAGTGATACACCGTGGGGTTAGAGAGCGATACAACGTGGGGTTAGAGAGAGATACAGCACGGGGTTAGAGGGAGATGCTCCATCGGTTTAGAGAGAGATACACCATGGGGTTAGGGGGAGATACACCATGGGGTTAGAGAGAGATACACCATGGGGTTAGAGAGAGATACACCATGGGTTTAGCGAGAGACACACCATGGGGTTAGAGGGAGATGCACCCATGGGTTAGGGGGAGATACACCATGGGGTTAGAGAGAGAGATACACCATGGGGTTAGAGAGAGATACACCATGGGGTGAGAGAGAGAGATACACCATGGGGTTAGAGCGAGATATACACCATGGGGTTCGAGAGAGAGATACAACATGGGGTTGGAGTGAGATACACCATGGGGTTAGAGAGCGATATACCGTGGGGTTCAAGAGCGATACAATGTGGGTTTAGAGAGAGATACACCATGGGGTGAGAGAGAGATACACCATGGGGTTAGAGAGAGATACACCATGGGGTTAGAGAGAGATACACAATGGGGTGAGACATATACACCATGGGGTTAGAGGGAGATACACCATGGGGTTAGAGAGAGAGATACACCATGGGGTTAGAGAGAGATAAACCATGGGGTGAGAGAGAGATACACCATGGGGTAGAGAGAGATACACCATGGGGTTAGAGAGCGATACACCGTGGGGTTAGAGAGCGATACAACGTGGGGTTAGAGAGAGATACAGCACGGGGTTAGAGGGAGATGCTCCATCGGTTTAGAGAGAGATACACCATGGGGTTAGGGGGAGATACACCATGGGGTTAGAGAGAGATACACCATGGGTTTAGCGAGAGACACACCATGGGGTTAGAGGGAGATGCACCCATGGGTTAGGGGGAGATACACCATGGGGTTAGAGAGAGAGATACACCATGGGGTTAGAGAGAGAGATACACCATGGGGTTAGAGAGAGATACACCATGAGGTTGGAGAGAGAGATACACCATGGTGTTAGAGAGAGATACGCCATGGAGTTAGAGAGAGATACACCGTGCGGTTAGAGAGATATACACCGTGGGGTTAGAGAGAGATACACCGTGCGGTTAGAGAGATACACCGTGGGGTTAGAGAGAGATACACCGTGCGGTTAGAGAGATATACACCGTGGGGTTAGAGAGAGATACACCGTGGGGTTAGAGAGAGATACACCATGGGGTTAGAGAGCGATACACCGTGGGGTTCGAGAGAGATACACCGTGGAGTTAGCGAGAGTTACACCATGGGGTTAGAGGGAGATGCACCATGGGGTTAGAGAGAGATACACCATGGGGTTTAGAGAGAGATACACCATGGGGTTTAGAGAGAGATACACCATGGGGTGAGAGAGAGATAGACCATGGGGTGAGAGAGAGATACACCTTGGTGTCAGAGAGAGATAGACCATGGGTTTAGAGAGAGATACACCATGGGGTTGGACAGAGATACACCATGGGGTTAGAGAGAGATACACAGTGGGGATAGAGAGAGATACACCATGGGTTTAGAGTGAGATACACAATGGGGTTAGAGAGAGATTCACTATGGGGTGAGAGAAATACACCATGGGGTTAGAGAGAGAGATACACCGTGGGGTTAGAGAGAGAGATACACCATGGGGTTAGAGAGAGATACACCGTGGGGTTAGACAGAGATATACTGTGGGGTTAGAGAGAGATACACCATGTGGTTAGAGAGAGATACAACATGGGGTTAGAGAGAGATAAGCCATGGGGTTAGATATAGAGATACACCATAGGGTTAGAGAGAGATACACCGTGGGGTTAGAGAGAGATACACCATGGGGTGAGAGAGAGAGATACACCATGGGGTTAGAGAGAGATACACCATGGGGTTAGAGAGAGATACACCATGGGGTTAGAGAGATACACAGTGGGGTTAGAGAGATACACAGTGGGGTTAGAGAGATAAACTGTGGGGTTAGAGAGAGAGACAGTGGGGTTAGAGAGATACACAGTGGGGTTAGAGAGAGACACAGTGGGGTTAGAGAGATACACTGTGGGGTTAGAGAGAGACACAGTGGGGTTAGAGAGAGACACAGTGGGGTTAGAGAGATACACTGTGGGGTTAGAGAGAGATACACCATGGGGTTAGAGAGAGATACACCATGGGGTTAGAGAGAGATACAACATGGGGTTAGAGAGAGATACACCATGGGGTTAGAGAAAGATACACCATGAGGTTATGGAGAGATACACCGTGGGTTTAGAGAGATACACTGTGGGGTTCGAGAGAGATACAACATGAGGGTACAGAGAGATACACCATGGGTTTAGAGAGAGATACACCATGGGGATAGAGAGAGATTCAACATGGGGTTTGAGATATATAAACCATGGGGTTAGCGAGAGATCCAGGATGGGGAGAGAAAGAGATACACCTTGGTGTCAGAGAGAGATAGACCATGGGTTTAGAGAGAGATACACCGCGGGGTTAGAGAGAGATACACCATGGAGTTGTACAGAGATACACCATGGGGTTCGAGAGAGAAACACAGTGGGGATAGAGAGAGATACACCATGGGGTTAGAGAGAGTTACACCATGGGGTTAGAGAGAGATACACCGTGGGGTTAGAGAGAGATACACTGTGGGCTTAGAGAGAGATGCCACATGTGGTTAGAGAGAGATACAACATGGGGTTAGAGAGAGATACGCCATGGGGTTAGAGAGAGTTACACCATGGGGTTAGAGAGCGATACACCATGGGGTTAGAGAGAGAGATAAACCATGGGTTTAGAGTGAGATACACAATGGGGTTCGAGAGAGATTCACTATGGGGTTAGAGAGAGATACACCATGGGGTTAGAGAGAGATACAACATGGGGTTAGAGAGAGGTACACAATGGGGTTAGAGAGAGATACAACATGGGGTTAGAGAGAGATACAACATGGGGTTAGAGAGAGATACACCATGGGGTTCGAGAGAGAGATACACGGTGGGGTTACAGAGAGATACACCATGGGGTTTGAGAGAGATACACCATGGGGTTAAAGAGAGAGAGATACACCATGGGGTTAGAGAGAGATACACGGTGGGGTTACAGAGAGATACACCATGGGATTTGAGAGAGATACACCATGGGGTTAGAGAGAGAGAGATACACCATGGGGTTAGAGAGAGATACACCATGGGGTTAGAGAGAGATACACCATGGGGTTAGAGAGAGAGAGATACACCATGGGGTTAGAGAGAGAGATACACCATGGGGTTAGAAAGAGAGAGATAAAACCGTGGGGTTCGAGAGAGATACGCCATGGGGTTAGAGAGAGATACACCATGGGGTTAGAGAGAGATACACCATGGGGTTAGAGAGAGATACACAATGTGGTTAGAGAGAGATACACCATGGGGTTGGAGAGAGATACACCATGGGGTTAGAGAGAGATACACCATGGGGATAGAGAGAGATACACCACGGGTTTAGAGAGAGATACACCATGGGGTTAGAGAGAGATACACCATGGGGTTAGAGAGAGATACACCATGGGGTTAGGGAGAGATACACCATGGGGTTAGTGAGAGATACACCATGGGGTTAGAGAGAGATACACCATGGGGTTAGGGAGAGATACACCATGGGGTTAGAGAGAGATACACCATGAGGGTATAGAGAGACACACCATGGGTTTCGAGAGAGATACACCATGGGGTTAGAGAGAGATACACCGTGGGGTTAGAGAGAGATACACCATGGGGATAGAGAGAGATACACCACGGGTTTAGAGAGAGATACACCACGGGTTTAGAGAGAGATACACCATGGGGTTTGAGATATATAAACCATGGGGTTAGAGAGAGATACACCATGGGGTTTGAGAGAGATACACCATGGGGTTTGAGAGAGATACACCATGGCGATAGAGAGAGATACACCATGGGGTAAGAGAGAGATTCAACATGGGGTTTGAGATATATAAACCATGGGGTTAGCGAGAGATCCAGGATGGGGAGAGAAAGAGATACACCTTGGTGTCAGAGAGAGATAGACCATGGGTTTAGTGAGAGATACACCATGGGGTTGGACAGAGATACACCATGGGGTTAGAGAGAGATACACAGTGGGGATAGAGAGAGATACACCATGGGGTTAGAGAGAGTTACACCATGGGGTTAGAGAGAGATACACCGTGGGGTTAGAGAGAGATACACTGTGGGCTTAGAGAGAGATGCCACATGTGGTTAGAGAGAGATACAACATGGGGTTAGAGAGTGATACGCCATGGGGTTAGAGAGAGTTACACCATGGGGTTAGAGAGCGATACACCATGGGGTTAGAGAGAGAGATAGACCATGGGTTTAGAGTGAGATACACAATGGGGTTAGAGAGAGATGCACTCTGGGGTTGGAGAGAGATACACCATGAGGTTGGAGAGAGATACACCATGGGGTTAGAGAGAGAGATACACCATGGGGTTAGAGAGAGATACACCATGGGGTTAGAGAGAGAGATACACCATGGGGTTAGAGAGAGATACACCATGGGGTTAGAGAGAGATACACCATTGGGTTCGGAAGGGAAACGCCATAGGGTTAGAGAGATATACTTATGGGGTTAGGGTGAGATACACCACGGCATTAGAGATACACCATGGGGTTAGAGAAAGAGAGATACACCATTGGGGTTAGAGAGGGTTACACCATGTGGTTAGAGAGAGATTAACCATGGATTCAGAGTGAGAGAGATATACCATGGGGTGAGAGAGGGGTACACCATGGGTTTAGACAGAGAGACACCATGGGGTTAGAGAGCGAGTTAATCAATGGGGTTAGAGAGAGATACACCATGGGGTTAGAGAGAGAGAGATACACCATTGGGGTTAGAGAGAGATACACCATGGGGTTAGAGAGAGATACACCATGGCGATAGAGAGAGATACACCATGGCGATAGAGAGAGATACACCATGGGGTTAGAGAGAGATACACCATGGGGTTAGAGAGAGAGATACACCATGGGGTTAGTGAGAGATACACCATGGGGTTCGACAGAGAGAGATACACCATGGGGTTAGAGAGAGAGAGATATACCATGGGGTTAGTGAGAGATACACCATGGGGTTAGAGAGAGATACACCATGGCGATAGAGAGAGATACACCATGGGGTTAGAGAGAGATACACCATGGTGTTAGAGAGAGATACACCATGGGGTTCGACAGAGAGAGATACACCATGGGGTACAGAGAAATACAGCAGGGGTTTAGAGAGTGATATTACATGATGTCAGGGAGTGCTGCACCATGGGAATAGAGAGAGATACACCATGGAGTTAAAGAGAGATACACCATCGGGTGAGAGAGAGATATGCCATGGGGTTAGAGAGAGATACACCGTGGGGTTAGAGAGAGATACACCATGGGGTGAGAGAGAGAGATACACCATGGGGTTAGAGAGAGATACACCATGGGGTTAGAGAGAGATACACCATGGGGTGAGAGAGAGAGATACACCATGGGGTTAGAGAGAGATACACCATGGGGTTAGAGAGAGATACACCATGGGGTTAGAGAGATACACAGTGGGGTTAGAGAGATACACTGTGGGGTTAGAGAGAGAGACAGTGGGGTTAGAGAGATACACAGTGGGGTTAGAGAGAGACAAAGTGGGGTTAGAGAGATACACTGTGGGGTTAGAGAGAGACACAGTGGGGTTAGAGAGAGACACAGTGGGGTTAGAGAGATACACTGTGGGGTTAGAGAGAGACACAGTGGGGTTAGAGTGAGACACAGTGGGGTTAGAGAGAGACACAGTGGGGTTCGAGAGATACACAGTGGGGTTAGAGAGAGACACAGTGGGGTTAGAGAGATACACTGTGGGGTTAGAGAGAGAGACAGTGGGGTTAGAGAGATACACAGTGGGGTTAGAGAGAGACACAGTGGGGTTAGAGAGATACACAGTGGGGTTAGAGAGATATACTGTCGGGTTAGAGAGATACACAGTGGGGTTAGAGAGATACACTGTGGGGTTAGAGAGAGACACAGAGAGAGACACAGTGGGGTTCAGGAGAGACACAGTGGGGTTAGAGAGAGACACAGTGGGGTGAGAGAGAGATAGACCGTAGGGTTAGAGGGAGTTACATCATGGTGTTAGAGAGAGATATACCATGGGGTAAGAGAGAGGTACACCATGGGGTTAGAGAGAGATACACTATGGGGTTAGAGAGAGATACACCATGGGATTAGAGAGAGATACGCCATGGGGATAGAGAGAGATACACCATGGGGTTAGAGAGAGATACACCATGGGGTTAGAGAGAGAGTGATACACCATGGGGTTAGAGAGAGAGATACACCATGGGGTTAGAGAGAGATACACCATGGGGTTAGAGAGAGATACATCATGGTGTTAGAGAGAGATACACCATGGGGTTAGAGAGAGATACACCATGGGGTTAGAGAGAGAGAGAGATACACCGTGGGGTTAGAGAGAGATACACATGGGGTTAGAGAGAGATACACCATTGGGTTAGGAAGGGAAACCCCATAGGGTTAGAGAGATATACTTATGGGGTTAGGGTGAGATACACCACGGCATTAGAGATACACCATGGGGTTAGAGAAAGAGAGATACACCATTGAGGTTAGATAGGGTTACACCATGTGGTTAGAGAGAGATTAACCATGGATTCAGAGTGAGAGAGATATACCATGGGGTGAGAGAGGGGTACACCATGGGTTTAGACAGAGATATACCGTGGGGTTAGAGAGCGAGTTAATAAATGGGGTTAGAGAGAGATACACCATGGGGTTAGAGAGAGAGACACACCATGGGGTTAGAGAGAGATACACCATGGGGTTAGAGAGAGAGAGATACACCATGGGGTTAGAGAGAGATACACCATGGGGGTAGAGAGAGATACACCATGTGGTTAGAGAGAGATACACCGTGGGGTTCGAGAGAGATACACCATGGAGTTAGAGAGAGATACACCATGGGGTTAGAGAGAGATACACCGTGGGGTTAGAGAGAGATACACCATGAGGGTATAGAGAGACACACCATGGGTTTAGAGAGAGATACACCATGGGGTTAGAGGGAGATACACCATGGGGTTAGAGAGAGAGATACACCATGGGGTTAGAGAGAGATAAACCATGGGGTGAGAGAGAGATACACCATGGGGTAGAGAGAGATACACCATGGGGTTAGAGAGCGATACACCGTGGGGTTAGAGAGCGATACAACGTGGGGTTATAGAGAGATACAACACGGGGTTAGAGGGAGATGCTCCATCGGTTTAGAGAGAGATACACCATGGGGTTAGGGGGAGATACACCATGGGGTTAGAGAGAGATACACCATGGGTTTAGCGAGAGACACACCATGGGGTTAGAGGGAGATGCACCCATGGGTTAGGGGGAGATACACCATGGGGTTAGAGAGAGAGATACACCATGGGGTTAGAGAGAGAGATACACCATGGGGTTAGAGAGAGATACACCATGAGGTTGGAGAGAGAGATACACCATGGTGTTAGATAAAGATACACCATGGGGTTAGAGAGAGATACACTGTGCGGTTAGAGAGATATACACCGTGGGGTTAGAGAGAGATACACCGTGCGGTTAGAGAGATATACACCGTGGGGTTAGAGAGAGATACACCGTGCGGTTAGAGAGATATACACCGTGGGGTTAGAGAGAGATACACCGTGGGGTTAGAGAGAGATACACCATGGGGTTAGAGAGCGATACACCGTGGGGTTCGAGAGAGATACACCGTGGAGTTAGCGAGAGTTACACCATGGGGTTAGAGGGAGATGCACCATGGGGTTAGAGAGAGATACACCATGGGGTTTCAGAGGGATACACCATGGGGTAGAGAGAGATACACCATGGGTTTAGAGAGAGATACACCATGGGGTTTAGAGAGAGATACACCATGGGGTGAGAGAGAGATAGACCATGGGGTGAGAGAGAGATACACCTTGGTGTCAGAGAGAGATAGACCATGGGTTTAGAGAGAGATACACCATGGGGTTGGACAGAGATACACCATGGGGTTAGAGAGAGATACACAGTGGGGATAGAGAGAGATACACCATGGGGTTAGAGAGAGAGATACACCATGGGTTTAGAGTGAGATACACAATGGGGTTAGAGAGAGATTCACTATGGGGTGAGAGAAATACACCATGGGGTTAGAGAGAGAGATACACCGTGGGGTTAGAGAGAGAGATACAACTTGGGGTTAGAGAGAGATACACCGTGGGGTTAGACAGAGATATACTGTGGGGTTAGAGAGAGATACACCATGTGGTTAGAGAGAGATACAACATGGGGTTAGAGAGAGATAAGCCATGGGGTTAGATATAGAGATACACCATGGGGTTAGAGAGAGATACACCATGGGGTTAGAGAGAGATACACCATGGGGTTAGAGAGAGATACACCATGGGGTTAGAGAGAGATAAGCCATGGGGTTAGAGAGAGATAAGCCATGGGGTTACAGAGCGATACACCATGGGGTTAGAGATAGAGATAAACCATGGGTTTAGAGAGAGATACACCATGGGGTTTGAGAGAGATTCACTATGGGGTTAGAGAGAGATACACCATGGGGTTAGAGAGAGATACACCATGGGGTTAGAGAGAGATACGACATGGGGTTAGAGAGAGATACACCATGAGGTTAGAGAAAGATACACCATGAGGTTATGGAGAGATACATCGTGGGTTTAGAGAGATACACTGTGGGGTTCGAGAGAGATGCAACATGAGGGTACAGAGAGATACACCATGGGTTTAGAGAGAGATACACCATGGGGATAGAGAGAGTTACACCATGGGGTTAGAGAGAGATACACCGTGGGGTTAGAGAGAGATACACTGTGGGCTTAGAGAGAGATGCCACATGTGGTTAGAGAGAGATACAACATGGGGTTAGAGAGAGATACGCCATGGGGTTAGAGAGAGTTACACCATGGGGTTAGAGACCGATACACCATGGGGTTAGAGAGAGAGATAAACCATGGGTTTAGAGTGAGATACACAATGGGGTTCGAGAGAGATTCACTATGGGGTTAGAGAGAGATACACCATGGGGTTAGCTAGAGATACAACATGGGGTTAGAGAGAGGTACACAATGGGGTTAGAGAGAGATACAACATGGGGTTAGAGAGAGATACAACATGGGGTTAGAGAGAGATACACCATGGGGTTCGAGAGAGAGATACACGGTGGGGTTACAGAGAGATACACCATGGGGTTTGAGAGAGATACACCATGGGGTTAGAGAGAGAGAGATACACCATGGGGTTAGAGAGAGATACACCATGGGGTTAGAGAGAGAGATACACCATGGGGTTAGAGAGTGAGAGATACACGTGGGGTTAGAGAGAGATACGCCATGGGGTTAGAGAGAGATACACCATGGGGTTGGAGAGAGATACACCATGGGGTTAGAGAGAGATACACCATGGGGATAGAGAGAGATACACCACGGGTTTAGAGAGAGATACACCATGGGGTTAGAGAGAGATACACCATGGGGTTAGAGAGAGATACACCATGGGGTTAGGGAGAGATACACCATGGGGTTAGTGAGAGATACACCATGGGGTTAGAGAGAGATACACCATGGGGTTAGGGAGAGATACACCATGGGGTTAGAGAGAGATACACCATGAGGGTATAGAGAGACACACCATGGGTTTCGAGAGAGATACACCATGGGGTTAGAGAGAGATACACCGTGGGGTTAGAGAGAGATACACCATGGGGATAGAGAGAGATACACCACGGGTTTAGAGAGAGATACACCACGGGTTTAGAGAGAGATACACCATGGGGTTAGAGAGAGATTCACCATGGGGTTTGAGAGAGATACACCATGGGGTTTGAGAGAGATACACCATGGCGATAGAGAGAGATACACCATGGGGTAAGAGAGAGATTCAACATGGGGTTTGAGATATATAAACCATGGGGTTAGCGAGAGATCCAGGATGGGGAGAGAAAGAGATACACCTTGGTGTCAGAGAGAGATAGACCATGGGTTTAGAGAGAGATACACCATGGGGTTGGACAGAGATACACCATGGGGTTAGAGAGAGATACACAGTGGGGATAGAGAGAGATACACCATGGGGTTAGAGAGAGTTACACCATGGGGTTAGAGAGAGATACACCGTGGGGTTAGAGAGAGATACACTGTGGGCTTAGAGAGAGATGCCACATGTGGTTAGAGAGAGATACAACATGGGGTTAGAGAGTGATACGCCATGGGGTTAGAGAGAGTTACACCATGGGGTTAGAGAGCGATACACCATGGGGTTAGAGAGAGAGATAGACCATGGGTTTAGAGTGAGATACACAATGGGTTTAGAGAGAGATGCACTCTGGGGTTGGAGAGAGATACACCATGAGGTTGGAGAGAGATACACCATGGGGTTAGAGAGAGAGATACACCATGGGGTTAGAGAGAGATACACCATGGGGTTAGAGAGAGAGATACACCATGGGGTTAGAGAGAGATACACCATGGGGTTAGAGAGAGATACACCATTGGGTTAGGAAGGGAAACGCCATAGGGTTAGAGAGATATACTTATGGGGTTAGGGTGAGATACACCACGGCATTAGAGATACACCATGGGGTTAGAGAAAGAGAGATACACCATTGGGGTTAGAGAGGGTTACACCATGTGGTTAGAGAGAGATTAACCATGGATTCAGAGTGAGAGAGATATACCATGGGGTGAGAGAGGGTACACCATGGGTTTAGACAGAGAGACACCATGGGGTTAGAGAGCGAGTTAGTCAATGGGGTTAGAGAGAGATACACCATGGGGTTAGAGAGAGAGAGATACACCATTGGGGTTAGAGAGAGATATACCATGGGGTTAGAGAGAGATACACCATGGCGATAGAGAGAGATACACCATGGCGATAGAGAGAGATACACCATGGGGTTAGAGAGAGATACACCATGGGGTTAGAGAGAGAGATACACCATGGGGTTAGTGAGAGATACACCATGGGGTTCGACAGAGAGAGATACACCATGGGGTTAGAGAGAGAGAGATATACCATGGGGTTAGTGAGAGATACACCATGGGGTTAGAGAGAGATACATCATGGGGTTCGACAGAGAGAGATACACCATGGGGTACAGAGAAATACAGCAGGGGTTTAGAGAGTGATATTACATGATGTCAGGGAGTGCTGCACCATGGGAATAGAGAGAGATACACCATGGAGTTAAAGAGAGATACACCATCGGGTGAGAGAGAGATATGCCATGGGGTTAGAGAGAGATACACCGTGGGGTTAGAGAGAGATACACCATGGGGTGAGAGAGAGAGATACACCATGGGGTTAGAGAGCGATACACCATGGGGTTAGAGAGAGATACACCATGGGGTGAGAGAGAGAGATACACCATGGGGTTAGAGAGAGATACACCATGGGGTTAGAGAGAGATACACCATGGGGTTAGAGAGATACACAGTGGGGTTAGAGAGATACACTGTGGGGTTAGAGAGAGAGACAGTGGGGTTAGAGAGATACACAGTGGGGTTAGAGAGATACACTGTGGGGTTAGAGAGAGACACAGTGGGGGAAGAGTGAGACACAGTGGGGTTAGAGAGAGACACAGTGGGGTTCGAGAGATACACAGTGGGGTTAGAGAGAGACACAGTGGGGTTAGAGAGATACACTGTGGGGTTAGAGAGAGAGACAGTGGGGTTAGAGAGATACACAGTGGGGTTAGAGAGAGACACAGTGGGGTTAGAGAGATACACAGTGGGGTTAGAGAGATATACTGTCGGGTTAGAGAGATACACAGTGGGGTTAGAGAGATACACTGTGGGGTTAGAGAGAGACACAGAGAGAGACACAGTGGGGTTCAGGAGAGACACAGTGGGGTTAGAGAGAGACACAGTGGGGTGAGAGAGAGATAGACCGTGGGGTTAGAGGGAGTTACATCATGGTGTTAGAGAGAGATATACCATGGGGTAAGAGAGAGGTACACCATGGGGTTAGAGAGAGATACACTATGGGGTTAGAGAGAGATACACCATGGGATTAGAGAGAGATACGCCATGGGGATAGAGAGAGATACACCATGGGGTTAGAGAGAGATACACCATGGGGTTAGAGAGAGAGTGATACACCATGGGGTTAGAGAGAGAGATACACCATGGGGTTAGAGAGAGATACACCATGGGGTTAGAGAGAGATACATCATGGTGTTAGAGAGAGATACACCATGGGGTTAGAGAGAGATACACCATGGGGTTAGAGAGAGAGAGAGATACACCGTGGGGTTAGAGAGAGATACACATGGGGTTAGAGAGAGATACACCATTGGGTTAGGAAGGGAAACCCCATAGGGTTAGAGAGATATACTTATGGGGTTAGGGTGAGATACACCACGGCATTAGAGATACACCATGGGGTTAGAGAAAGAGAGATACACCATTGAGGTTAGATAGGGTTACACCATGTGGTTAGAGAGAGATTAACCATGGATTCAGAGTGAGAGAGATATACCATGGGGTGAGAGAGGGGTACACCATGGGTTTAGACAGAGATATACCGTGGGGTTAGAGAGCGAGTTAATAAATGGGGTTAGAGAGAGATACACCATGGGGTTAGAGAGAGAGACACACCATGGGGTTAGAGAGAGATACACCATGGGGTTAGAGAGAGAGAGATACACCATGGGGTTAGAGAGAGATACACCATGGGGGTAGAGAGAGATACACCATGTGGTTAGAGAGAGATACACCGTGGGGTTCGAGAGAGATACACCATGGAGTTAGAGAGAGATACACCATGGGGTTAGAGAGAGATACACCGTGGGGTTAGAGAGAGATACACCATGAGGGTATAGAGAGACACACCATGGGTTTAGAGAGAGATACACCATGGGGTTAGAGGGAGATACACCATGGGGTTAGAGAGAGAGATACACCATGGGGTTAGAGAGAGATAAACCATGGGGTGAGAGAGAGATACACCATGGGGTAGAGAGAGATACACCATGGGGTTAGAGAGCGATACACCATGGGGTTAGAGAGCGATACAACGTGGGGTTATAGAGAGATACAACACGGGGTTAGAGGGAGATGCTCCATCGGTTTAGAGAGAGATACACCATGGGGTTAGGGGGAGATACACCATGGGGTTAGAGAGAGATACACCATGGGTTTAGCGAGAGACACACCATGGGGTTAGAGGGAGATGCACCCATGGGTTAGGGGGAGATACACCATGGGGTTAGAGAGAGAGATACACCATGGGGTTAGATAGAGAGATACACCTTGGGGTTAGAGAGAGATACACCATGAGGTTGGAGAGAGAGATACACCATGGTGTTAGATAAAGATACACCATGGGGTTAGAGAGAGATACACTGTGCGGTTAGAGAGATATACACCGTGGGGTTAGAGAGAGATACACCGTGCGGTTAGAGAGATATACACCGTGGGGTTAGAGAGAGATACACCGTGCGGTTAGAGAGATATACACCGTGGGGTTAGAGAGAGATACACCGTGGGGTTAGAGAGAGATACACCATGGGGTTAGAGAGCGATACACCGTGGGGTTCGAGAGAGATACACCGTGGAGTTAGCGAGAGTTACACCATGGGGTTAGAGGGAGATGCACCATGGGGTTAGAGAGAGATACACCATGGGGTTTCAGAGGGATACACCATGGGGTAGAGAGAGATACACCATGGGTTTAGAGAGAGATACACCATGGGGTTTAGAGAGAGATACACCATGGGGTGAGAGAGAGATAGACCATGGGGTGAGAGAGAGATACACCTTGGTGTCAGAGAGAGATAGACCATGGGTTTAGAGAGAGATACACCATGGGGTTGGACAGAGATACACCATGGGGTTAGAGAGAGATACACAGTGGGGATAGAGAGAGATACACCATGGGGTTAGAGAGAGAGATACACCATGGGTTTAGAGTGAGATACACAATGGGGTTAGAGAGAGATTCACTATGGGGTGAGAGAAATACACCATGGGGTTAGAGAGAGAGATACACCGTGGGGTTAGAGAGAGAGATACAACTTGGGGTTAGAGAGAGATACACCGTGGGGTTAGACAGAGATATACTGTGGGGTTAGAGAGAGATACACCATGTGGTTAGAGAGAGATACAACATGGGGTTAGAGAGAGATAAGCCATGGGGTTAGATATAGAGATACACCATGGGGTTAGAGAGAGATACACCATGGAGTTAGAGAGAGATACACCATGGGGTTAGAGAGAGATAAGCCATGGGGTTAGAGAGCAATAAGCCATGGGGTTACAGAGCGATACACCATGGGGTTAGAGATAGAGATAAACCATGGGTTTAGAGTGAGATACACAATGGGGTTAGAGAGAGATTCACTATGGGGTTAGAGAGAGATACACCATGGGGTTAGAGAGAGATACACCATGGGGTTAGAGAGAGATACGACATGGGGTTAGAGAGAGATACACCATGAGGTTAGAGAAAGATACACCATGAGGTTATGGAGAGATACACCGTGGG
This sequence comes from Chiloscyllium punctatum, assembly GCF_047496795.1. Taxonomy (NCBI): domain Eukaryota; kingdom Metazoa; phylum Chordata; class Chondrichthyes; order Orectolobiformes; family Hemiscylliidae; genus Chiloscyllium; species Chiloscyllium punctatum. The sequence goes on from NW_027310054.1 coordinate 239,676, forward strand.
TTTAGAGAGATACACTGTGGGGTTCGAGAGAGATACAACATGAGGGTACAGAGAGATACACCATGGGTTTAGAGAGAGATACACCATGGGGATAGAGAGAGATACACCATGGGATTAGAGAGAGATTCACCATGGGGTTTGAGATATATAAACCATGGGGTTAGCGAGAGATCCAGGATGGGGAGAGAAAGAGATACACCTTGGTGTCAGAGAGAGATAGACCATGGGTTTAGAGAGAGATACACCGCGGGGTTAGAGAGAGATACACCATGGAGTTGTACAGAGATACACCATGGGGTTAGAGAGAGATACACAGTGGGGATAGAGAGAGATACACCATGGGGTTAGAGAGAGTTACACCATGGGGTTAGAGAGAGATACACCGTGGGGTTAGAGAGAGATACACTGTGGGCTTAGAGAGAGATGCCACATGTGGTTAGAGAGAGATACAACATGGGGTTAGAGAGAGATACGCCATGGGGTTAGAGAGAGTTACACCATGGGGTTAGAGACCGATACACCATGGGGTTAGAGAGAGAGATAAACCATGGGTTTAGAGTGAGATACACCATGGGGTTCGAGAGAGATTCACTATGGGGTTAGAGAGAGATACACCATGGGGTTAGAGAGAGATACAACATGGGGTTAGAGAGAGGTACACCATGGGGTTAGAGAGAGATACAACATGGGGTTAGAGAGAGATACAACATGGGGTTAGAGAGAGATACACCATGGGGTTCGAGAGAGAGATACACGGTGGGGTTACAGAGAGATACACCATGGGGTTTGAGAGAGATACACCATGGGGTTAGAGAGAGAGAGATACACCATGGGGTTAGAGAGAGATACACCATGGGGTTAGAGAGAGAGATACACCATGGGGTTAGAGAGAGAGAGATACACCGTGGGGTTAGAGAGAGATACACCATGGGGTTAGAGAGAGATACACCATGGGGTTAGAGAGAGATACACCATGGGGTTAGAGAGAGAGAGAGATACACCATGGGGTTAGAGAGAGAGATACACCATGGGGTTAGAAAGAGAGAGATAAAACCGTGGGGTTCGAGAGAGATACGCCATAGGGTTAGAGAGAGATACACCATGGGGTTAGAGAGAGATACACCATGGGGTTAGAGAGAGATACACCATGGGGTTAGAGAGAGATACACCATGGGGTTAGAGAGAGATACACCATGGGGTTGGAGAGATACACCATGGGGTTAGAGAGAGATACACCATGGGGTTAGAGAGAGATACACCATGGGGATAGAGAGAGATACACCACGGGTTTAGAGAGAGATACACCATGGGGTTAGAGAGAGATACACCATGGGGGTGGGGAGAGATACACCATGAGGGTATAGAGAGACACACCATGGGTTTCGAGAGAGATACACCATGGGGTTAGAGAGAGATACACCATGGGGATAGAGAGAGATACACCATGGGGATAGAGAGAGATACACCACGGGTTTAGAGAGGGATACACCACGGGTTTAGAGAGAGATACACCATGGGGTTTGAGAGAGATACACCATGGCGATAGAGAGAGATACACCATGGGGTAAGAGAGAGATTCAACATGGGGTTTGAGAGAGATACACCATGGGGTTTGAGAGAGATACACCATGGCGATAGAGAGAGATACACCATGGGGTAAGAGAGAGATTCAACATGGGGTTTGAGATATATAAACCATGGGGTTAGCGAGAGATCCAGGGTGGGGAGAGAAAGAGATACACCTTGGTGTCAGAGAGAGATAGACCATGGGTTTAGAGAGAGATACACCATGGGGTTGGACAGAGATACACCATGGGGTGAGAGAGAGATACACCGTGGGGTTAGAGAGAGATACACTGTGGGCTTAGAGAGAGATGCCACATGTGGTTAGAGAGAAATAAGCCATGGGGTTAGATATAGAGATACACCATGGGGTTAGAGAGAGATACACCATGGGGTTAGAGAGAGATACACCATGGGGTTAGAGAGAGTTACACCATGGGGTTAGAGAGCGATACACCATGGGGTTAGAGAGAGAGATAGACCATGTGTTTAGAGTGAGATACACAATGGGGTTAGAGAGAGATTCACTCTGGGGTTGGAGAGAGATACACCATGAGGTTGGAGAGAGATACACCATGGGGTTAGAGAGAGAGATACACCATGGGGTTAGAGAGAGATACACCATGGGGTTAGAGAGAGAGATACACCATGGGGTTAGAGAGAGATACACCATGGGGTTAGAGAGAGATACACCATTGGGTTAGGAAGGGAAACGCCATAGGGTTAGAGAGATATACTTATGGGTTTAGGGTGAGATACACCACGGCATTAGAGATACACCATGGGGTTAGAGAAAGAGAGATACACCATTGGGGTTAGAGAGGGTTACACCATGTGGTTAGAGAGAGATTAACCATGGATTCAGAGTGAGACAGATATACCATGGGGTGAGAGAGGGGTCCACCATGGGTTTAGACAGAGATATACCGTGGGGTTAGAGAGCGAGTTAATCACTGGGGTTAGAGAGAGATACACCATGGGGTTAGAGAGAGAGAGATACACCATTGGGGTTAGAGAGAGATACACCATGGGGTTAGAGAGAGATACACCATGGCGATAGAGAGAGATACACCATGGCGATAGAGAGAGATACACCATGGGGTTAGAGAGAGATACACCATGGGGTTAGAGAGAGAGATACACCATGGGGTTAGTGAGAGATACACCATGGGGTTCGACAGAGAGAGATACACCATGGGGTTAGAGAGAGAGAGATACACCATGGGGTTAGTGAGAGATACACCATGGGGTTAGAGAGAGATACACCATGGCGATAGAGAGAGATACACCATGGCGATAGAGAGAGATACACCATGGTGTTAGAGAGAGAGATACACCATGGGGTTAGAGAGAGATACACCGTGGGGTTAGAGAGAGATACACCATGGGGTTAGAGAGAGATACACCATGGGGTTCGACAGAGAGAGATACACCATGGGGTTAGAGAGAGATACACCATGGTGTTAGAGAGAGATACACCATGGGGTTAGAGAGAGATACACCATGGGGTTCGACAGAGAGAGATACACCATGAGGTACAGAGAAATACAGCAGGGGTTTAGAGAGTGATATTACATGATGTCAGGGAGTGCTGCACCATGGGAATAGAGAGAGATACACCATGGAGTTAAAGAGAGATACACCATCGGGTGAGAGAGAGATATGCCATGGGGTTACAGAGAGATACACCGTGGGGTTAGAGAGAGATACACCATGGGGTGAGAGAGAGAGATACACCATGGGGTTAGAGAGAGATACACCATGGGGTTAGAGAGAGATACACCATGGGGTTAGAGAGATACACAGTGGGGTTAGAGAGATACACTGTGGGGTTAGAGAGATACACTGTGGGGTTAGAGAGAGACACAGTGGGGTTAGAGAGATACACTGTGGGGTTAGAGAGAGACACAGTGGGGTTAGAGTGAGACACAGTGGGGTTAGAGAGAGACACAGTGGGGTTAGAGAGGTACACAGTGGGGTTAGAGAGAGACACAGTGGGGTTAGAGAGATACACTGTGGGGTTAGAGAGAGAGACAGTGGGGTTAGAGAGATACACAGTGGGGTTAGAGAGAGACACAGTGGGGTTAGAGAGATACACAGTGGGGTTAGAGAGATATACTGTCGGGTTAGTGAGATACACAGTGGGGTTAGAGAGATACACTGTGGGGTTAGAGTGAGACACAGAGAGAGACACAGTGGGGTTCAGGAGAGACACAGTGGGGTTAGAGAGAGACACAGTGGGGTTAGAGAGAGATAGACCGTGGGGTTAGAGGGAGTTACATCATGGTGTTAGAGAGAGATATACCATGGGGTGAGAGAGAGGTACACCATGGGGTTAGAGAGAGATACACTATGGGGTTAGAGAGAGATACACCATGGGATTAGAGAGAGATACGCCATGGGGATAGAGAGAGATACACCATGGGGTTAGAGAGAGATACACCATGGGGTTAGAGAGAGAGTGATACACCATGGGGTTAGAGAGAGAGATACACCATGTTGTTAGAGAGAGATACACCATGGGGTTAGAGAGAGATACATCATGGGGTTAGAGAGAGATACACCATGGGGTTAGAGAGAGATACACCATGGGGTTAGAGAGAGAGAGAGATACACCGTGGGGTTAGAGAGAGATACACATGGGGTTAGAGAGAGATACACCATTGGGTTAGGAAGGGAAACGCCATAGGGTTAGAGAGATATACTTATGGGGTTAGGGTGAGATACACCACGGCATTAGAGATACTCCATGGGGTTAGAGAAAGAGAGATACACCATTGGGGTTAGATAGGGTTACACCATGTGGTTAGAGAGAGATTAACCATGGATTCAGAGTGAGAGAGATATACCATGGGGTGAGAGAGGGGTACACCATGGGTTTAGACAGAGATATACCGTGGGGTTAGAGAGCGAGTTAATCAATGGGGTTAGAGAGAGATACACCATGGGGTTAGAGAGAGAGACACACCATGGGGTTAGAGAGAGATACACCATGGGGTTAGAGAGAGAGAGATACACCATGGGGTTAGAGAGAGATACACCATGGGGTTAGAGAGAGATACACCATGGGGATAGAGAGAGATACACCACGGGTTTAGAGAGAGATACACCATGGGGTTAGAGAGAGATACACCATGGGGTTAGAGAGAGATACACCATGGGGGTGGGGAGAGATACACCATGAGGGTATAGAGAGACACACCATGGGTTTCGAGAGAGATACACCATGGGGTTAGAGAGAGATACACCATGGGGATAGAGAGAGATACACCATGGGGATAGAGAGAGATACACCACGGGTTTAGAGAGAGATACACCACGGGTTTAGAGAGAGATACACCATGGGGTTAGAGAGAGATACACCATGGGGTTTGAGAGAGATACACCATGGGGTTTGAGAGAGATACACCATGGCGATAGAGAGAGATACACCATGGGGTAAGAGAGAGATTCAACATGGGGTTTGAGATATATAAACCTTGGGGTTAGCGAGAGATCCAGGATGGGGAGAGAAAGAGATACACCTTGGTGTCAGAGAGAGATAGACCATGGGTTTAGAGAGAGATACACCATGGGGTTGGACAGAGATACACCATGGGGTGAGAGAGAGATACACCGTGGGGTTAGAGAGAGATACACTGTGGGCTTAGAGAGAGATGCCACATGTGGTTAGAGAGAGATAAGCCATGGGGTTAGATATAGAGATACACCATGGGGTTAGAGAGAGATACACCATGGGGTTAGAGAGAGTTACACCATGGGGTTAGAGAGCGATACACCATGGGGTTAGAGAGAGAGATAGACCATGTGTTTAGAGTGAGATACACAATGGGGTTAGAGAGAGATTCACTCTGGGGTTGGAGAGAGATACACCATGAGGTTGGAGAGAGATACACCATGGGGTTAGAGAGAGAGATACACCATGGGGTTAGAGAGAGATACACCATGGGGTTAGAGAGAGAGATACACCATGGGGTTAGAGAGAGATACACCATGGGGTTAGAGAGAGATACACCATTGGGTTAGGAAGGGAAACGCCATTGGGTTAGAGAGATATACTTAAGGGGTTAGGGTGAGATACACCACGGCATTAGAGATACACCATGGGGTTAGAGAAAGAGAGATACACCATTGGGGTTAGAGAGGGTTACACCATGTGGTTAGAGAGAGATTAACCATGGATTCAGAGTGAGAGAGATATACCATGGGGTGAGAGAGGGGTCCACCATGGGTTTAGACAGAGATATACCGTGGGGTTAGAGAGCGAGTTAATCAATGGGGTTAGAGAGAGATACACCATGGGGTTAGAGAGAGAGAGATACACCATTGGGGTTAGAGAGAGATACACCATGGGGTTAGAGAGAGATACACCATGGCGATAGAGAGAGATACACCATGGCGATAGAGAGAGATACACCATGGGGTTAGAGAGAGATACACCATGGGGTTAGAGAGAGAGATACACCATGGGGTTAGTGAGAGATACACCATGGGGTTCGACAGAGAGAGATACACCATGGGGTTAGAGAGAGAGAGATACACCATGGGGTTAGTGAGAGATACACCATGGGGTTAGAGAGAGATACACCATGGCGATAGAGAGAGATACACCATGGGGTTAGAGAGAGATACACCATGGTGTTAGAGAGAGAGATACACCATGGGGTTAGAGAGAGATACACCGTGGGGTTTCGAGAGAGATACACCATGGGGTTAGAGAGAGATACACCATGGGGTTCGACAGAGAGAGATACACCATGGGGTTAGAGAGAGATACACCATGGTGTTAGAGAGAGATACACCATGGGGTTAGAGAGAGATACACCATGGGGTTCGACAGAGAGAGATACACCATGAGGTACAGAGAAATACAGCAGGGGTTTAGAGAGTGATATTACATGATGTCAGGGAGTGCTGCACCATGGGAATAGAGAGAGATACACCATGGAGTTAAAGAGAGATACACCATCGGGTGAGAGAGAGATATGCCATGGGGTTACAGAGAGATACACCGTGGGGTTAGAGAGAGATACACCATGGGGTGAGAGAGAGAGATACACCATGGGGTTAGAGAGAGATACACCATGGGGTTAGAGAGAGATACACCATGGGGTTAGAGAGATACACAGTGGGGTTAGAGAGATACACAGTGGGGTTAGAGAGATACACTGTGGGGTAAGAGAGAGAGACAGTGGGGTTAGTGAGATACACAGTGGGGTTAGAGAGAGATACAGTGGGGTTAGAGAGATACACTGTGGGGTTAGAGAGAGACACTGTGGGGTTATAGAGAGACACAGTGGGGTTAGAGAGATACACTGTGGGGTTAGAGAGAGACACAGTGGGGTTAGAGTGAGACACAGTGGGGTTAGAGAGAGACACAGTGGGGTTAGAGAGATACACAGTGGGGTTAGAGAGAGACACAGTGGGGTTAGAGAGATACACTGTGGGGTTAGAGAGAGAGACAGTGGGGTTAGAGAGATACACAGTGGGGTTAGAGAGAGACACAGTGGGGTTAGAGAGATACACAGTGGGGTTAGAGAGATATACTGTCGGGTTAGAGAGATACACAGTGGGGTTAGAGAGATACACTGTGGGGTTAGAGTGAGACACAGAGAGAGACACAGTGGGGTTCAGGAGAGACACAGTGGGGTTAGAGAGAGACACAGTGGGGTTAGAGAGAGATAGACCGTGGGGTTAGAGGGAGTTACATCATGGTGTTAGAGAGAGATATACCATGGGGTGAGAGAGAGGTACACCATGGGGTTAGAGAGAGATACACTATGGGGTTAGAGAGAGATACACCATGGGATTAGAGAGAGATACGCCATGGGGATAGAGAGAGATACACCATGGGGTTAGAGAGAGATACACCATGGGGTTAGAGAGAGAGTGATACACCATGGGGTTAGAGAGAGAGATACACCATGTTGTTAGAGAGAGATACACCATGGGGTTAGAGAGAGATACATCATGGGGTTAGAGAGAGATACACCATGGGGTTAGAGAGAGATACACCATGGGGTTAGAGAGAGAGAGAGATACACCGTGGGGTTAGAGAGAGATACACATGGGGTTAGAGAGAGATACACCATTGGGTTAGGAAGGGAAACGCCATAGGGTTAGAGAGATATACTTATGGGGTTAGGGTGAGATACACCACGGCATTAGAGATACTCCATGGGGTTAGAGAAAGAGAGATACACCATTGGGGTTAGATAGGGTTACACCATGTGGTTAGAGAGAGATTAACCATGGATTCAGAGTGAGAGAGATATACCATGGGGTGAGAGAGGGGTACACCATGGGTTTAGACAGAGATATACCGTGGGGTTAGAGAGCGAGTTAATCAATGGGGTTAGAGAGAGATACACCATGGGGTTAGAGAGAGAGACACACCATGGGGTTAGAGAGAGATACACCATGGGGTTAGAGAGAGAGAGATACACCATGGGGTTAGAGAGAGATACACCATGGGGTTAGAGAGAGATACACGGTGGGGTTTGAGATATATAAACCATGGGGTTAGCGAGAAATCCAGGATGGGGAGAGAAAGAGATACACCTTGGTGTCAGAGAGAGATAGACCATGGGTTTAGAGAGAGATACACCATGGGGTTGGACAGAGATACACCATGGGGTTAGAGAGAGATACACAGTGGGGATAGAGAGAGATACACCATGGAGTTAGAGAGAGAGATACACCATGGGTTTAGAGTGAGATACACAATGGGGTTAGAGAGAGATTCACTATGGGGTGAGAGAAATACACCATGGGGTTAGAGAGAGAGATACACCGTGGGGTTAGAGAGAGAGATACACCATGGGGTTAGAGAGAGATACACCGTGGGGTTAGAGAGAGACATACTGTGGGGTTAGAGAGAGATACACCATGTGGTTAGAGAGAGATACAACATGGGGTTAGAGAGAGATACACCATGGGGTTAGAGAGAGATAAGCCATGGGGTTACAGAGCGATACACCATGGGGTTAGAGAGAGAGATAAACCATGGGTTTAGAGTGAGATACACAATGGGGTGAGAGAGAGACACAGTGGGGTTAGAGAGAGACACAGTGGGGTCAGAGAGAGAGATACACCATGGGGTTAGAGAGAGATACAACATGGGGTTAGAGAGAGATACACCATGGGGTTAGAGAGAGATACACCATGAGGTTATGGAGAGATACACCGTGGGTTTAGAGAGATACACTGTGGGGTTCGAGAGAGATACAACATGAGGGTACAGAGAGATACACCATGGGTTTAGAGAGAGAGATACACCATGGGGATAGAGAGAGATACACCATGGGGTTAGAGAGAGATTCAACATGGGGTTTGAGATATATAAACCATGGGGTTAGCGAGAGATCCAGGATGGGGAGAGAAAGAGATACACCTTGGTGTCTGAGAGAGATAGACCATGGGTTTAGAGAGAGATACACCATGGGGTTGGACAGAGATACACCATGGGGTTAGAGAGAGATACACAGTGGGGATAGAGAGAGATACACCATGGGGTTAGAGAGAGATGCCACATGTGGTTAGAGAGAGATACAACATGGGGTGAGAGAGAGATACACCATGGGGTTAGAGAGAGATACACCATGGGGTTAGTGAGAGATACACCATGGGGTTCGACAGAGAGAGATACACCATGGGGTTAGAGAGAGAGAGATACACCATGGGGTTAGTGAGAGATACACCATGGGGTTAGAGAGAGATACACCATGGCGATAGAGAGAGATACACCATGGGGTTAGTGAGAGATACACCATGGGGTTAGAGAGAGATACACCATGGGGTTAGAGAGAGATACACCATGGGGTTAGAGAGAGATACAACATGGGGTTAGAGAGAGATACAACATGGGGTTAGAGAGAGATACACCATGGGGTTAGAGAGAGATACACCATGGGGTTAGAGAGAGAGATACACCATGGGGTTAGTGAGAGATACACCATGGGGTTCGACAGAGAGAGATACACCATGGGGTTAGAGAGAGAGAGATACACCATGGGGTTAGTGAGAGATACACCATGGGGTTAGAGAGAGATACACCATGGCGATAGAGAGAGATACACCATGGGGTTAGTGAGAGATACACCATGGGGTTCGACAGAGAGAGATACACCATGGGGTTAGAGAGAGATACACCATGGCGATAGAGAGAGATACACCATGGGGTTAGAGAGAGATACACCATGGTGTTAGAGAGAGATACACCATGGGGTTAGAGAGAGATACACCATGGGGTTCGACAGAGAGAGATACACCATGGGGTACAGAGAAATACAGCAGGGGTTTAGAGAGTGATATTACATGATGTCAGGGAGTGCTGCACCATGGGAATAGAGAGAGATACACCATGGAGTTAAAGAGAGATACACCATCGGGTGAGAGAGAGATATGCCATGGGGTTAGAGAGAGATACACCGTGGGGTTAGAGAGAGATACACCATGGGGTGAGAGAGAGAGATACACCATGGGGTTAGAGAGAGATACACCATGGGGTTAGAGAGAGATACACCATGGGGTTAGAGAGATACACAGTGGGGTTAGAGAGATACACAGTGGGGTTAGAGAGATACACTGTGGGGTTAGAGAGAGAGACAGTGGGGTTAGAGAGATACACAGTGGGGTTAGAGAGAGACACAGTGGGGTTAGAGAGATACACTGTGGGGTTAGAGAGAGACACAGTGGGGTTAGAGAGAGACACAGTGGGGTTAGAGAGATACACTGTGGGGTTAGAGAGAGACACAGTGGGGTTAGAGTGAGACACAGTGGGGTTAGAGAGATACACAGTGGGGTTCGAGAGATACACAGTGGGGTTAGAGAGATACACTGTGGGGTTAGAGAGATACACTGTGGGGTTAGAGAGAGAGACAGTGGGGTTAGAGAGATACACAGTGGGGTTAGAGAGAGACACAGTGGGGTTAGAGAGATACACAGTGGGGTTAGAGAGATACATAGTGGGGTTCGAGAGATATACTGTGGGGTTAGAGAGATACACAGTGGGGTTAGAGAGATACACTGTGGGGTTAGAGAGAGACACAGAGAGAGACACAGTGGGGTTCGGGAGAGACACAGTGGGGTTAGAGAGAGACACAGTGGGGTTAGAGAGAGACACAGTGGGGTTAGAGAGAGATAGACTGTGGGGTTAGAGGGAGTTACATCATGGTGTTAGAGAGAGATATACCATGGGGTGAGAGAGAGGTACACCATGGGGTTAGAGAGAGATACGCCATGGGGATAGAGAGAGAGATACACCATGGGGTTAGAGAGAGATACACTATGGGGTTAGAGAGAGATACACCATGGGATTAGAGAGAGATACGCCATGGGGATAGAGAGAGATACACCATGGGGTTAGAGAGAGATACACCATGGGGTTAGAGAGAGAGTGATACACCATGGGGTTAGAGAGAGAGATACACCATGGGGTTAGAGAGAGATACACCATGGGGTTAGAGAGAGAGAGAGATACACCGTGGGGTTAGAGAGAGATACACCATGGGGTTAGAGAGAGAGATACACCATGGAGTTAAAGAGAGATACACCATGGGGTGAGAGAGAGATACACCGTGGGGTTAGAGAGAGATACACCATGGGGTTAGAGAGAGATACACCGCGGGGTTAGAGAGAGATACACCGCGGGGTTAGAGAGAGATACACCATGGAGTTAGAGAGCGATACACCATGGGGTTAGAGAGAGATACACCGCGGGGTTAGAGAGAGATACACAATGGGGTTAGAGAGAGATACACCATGGGTTTAGAGAGAGAGATACACCATGGGGTTAGAGAGAGATACACCATGGGGTTAGAGAGAGATACACCATGGCGTAAGAGTGAGATACACCATGGGGTTAGAGAGAGATACACCATGGGGTTAGAGAGAGAGATACACCATGGGGTTAGAGAGAGATACACCATGGGGTTAGAGAGAGAGATACACCATGGGGTTAGAGGGAGATACAGCATGGGGAAAGAGAGAGATACACCATGGGGTTAGAGAGAGAGATACACCATGGGAATAGAGAGAGATACACCATGGGGTTAGAGAGAGATACACCATGGGGTTAGAGAGATACACAGTGGGGTTAGAGAGATACACTGTGGGGTTAGAGAGATAAACAGTGGGGTTAGAGAGAGACACAGTGGTGTTAGAGAGTTACACTGTGGGGTTAGAGAGAGACACAGTGGGGTTAGAGTGAGACACAGTGGGGTTAGAGAGAGATATACCATGGGGTTAGAGAGAGATACACCATGGAGTTAGAGAGAGATACACCGTGGGGTTAGAGAGAGATATACCATGGGGTTAGAGAGAGAGATACACCATGGGGTTAGAGAGAGATACACCATGGGGTTAGAGAGAGATACACCATGGGGTTAGAGAGAGATTAATCAAGAGTTTAGAGTGAGAGAGATGCACCATGGGGTTAGTGCGAGATACACCATGGGGTTAGATAGAGATACACCATGGCGTTAGAGAGAGATACACCATGGGGTTAGAGAGAGATACACCATGGGGATAGAGAGAGATACACCATGGTGTTAGAGAGAGAGATACACCATGGGGTTAGAGAGAGATACACCGCGGGGTTAGAGAGAGATACACCGCGGGGTTAGAGAGAGATACACCATCGGGTTAGAGAGCGATACACCATGGGGTTAGAGAGAGATACACCATGGGGTTAGAGAGCGATACACCATGGGGTTACTGTGAGATACACCATGGGGTTAGAGAGAGATACACCATGGGGTTAGAGAGGGAGATACACCATGGGGTTAGAGAGAGATACACCATGGGGTTAGAGAGAGAGCGATACACCATGGGGTTAGAGAGAGATACACCATGGGGTTAGAGAGAGATACACCGCGGGGTTAGAGAGAGATACACCGCGGGGTTAGAGAGAGATACACCATGGGGTTAGAGAGCGATACACCATGGGGTTAGAGAGAGATACACCATGGGGTTAGAGAGAGAGATGCACCATGGGGTTAGAGAGAGATACACCATGGGGTTAGAGAGAGATACACCGCGGGGTTAGAGAGAGATACACCGCGGGGTTAGAGAGAGATACACCATGGGGTTAGAGAGCGATACACCATGGGGTTAGAGAGAGATACACCATGGGGTTAGAGAGAGATACACCATGGGGTTAGAGAGAGATACACCATTGGGTTAGGAAGGGAAACGCCATAGGGTTAGAGAGATATACTTATGGGGTTAGGGTGAGATACACCATGGCATTAGAGATACACCATGGGGTTAGAGAAAGAGAGATACACCATTGGGTTAGAGAGGGTTACACCATGTGGATAGAGAGAGATTAACCATGGATTCAGAGTGAGAGAGATATACCATGGGGTGAGAGAGGGGTACACCATGGGTTTAGACAGAGATATACCGTGGGGTGAGAGAGCGAGTTAATCAATGGGGTTAGAGAGAGATACACCATGGGGTTAGAGAGAGATACACCATGGGGTTAGAGAGAGATACACCATGGGGTTAGAGAGAGATACACCATGGGAATAGAGAGAGATACACCATGGGGTTAGAGAGAGATACACCATGGGGTTAGAGAGATACACAGTGGGGTTAGAGAGATACACTGTGGGGTTAGAGAGATAAACAGTGGGGTTAGAGAGAGACACAGTGGTGTTAGAGAGTTACACTGTGGGGTTAGAGAGAGACACAGTGGGGTTAGAGTGAGACACAGTGGGGTTAGAGAGAGATATACCATGGGGTTAGAGAGAGATACACCATGGAGTTAGAGAGAGATACACCGTGGGGTTAGAGAGAGATATACCATGGGGTTAGAGAGAGAGATACACCATGGGGTTAGAGAGAGATACACCATGGGGTTAGAGAGAGATACACCACGGGGTTAGAGAGAGATTAATCAAGAGTTTAGAGTGAGAGAGATGCACCATGGGGTTAGTGCGAGATACACCATGGGGTTAGATAGAGATAAACCATGGGGTTAGGGAGAGATACACCATGGGGATAGAGAGAGATACACCATGGTGTTAGAGAGAGAGATACACCATGGGGTTAGAGAGAGATACACCGCGGGGTTAGAGAGAGATACACCGCGGGGTTAGAGAGAGATACACCATCGGGTTAGAGAGCGATACACCATGGGGTTAGAGAGAGATACACCATGGGGTTAGAGAGCGATACACCATGGGGTTACTGTGAGATACACCATGGGGTTAGAGAGAGATACACCATGGGGTTAGAGAGGGAGATACACCATGGGGTTAGAGAGAGATACACCATGGGGTTAGAGAGAGAGCGATACACCATGGGGTTAGAGAGAGATACACCATGGGGTTAGAGAGAGATACACCGCGGGGTTAGAGAGAGATACACCGCGGGGTTAGAGAGAGATACACCATGGGGTTAGAGAGCGATACACCATGGGGTTAGAGAGAGATACACCATGGGGTTAGAGAGAGAGATGCACCATGGGGTTAGAGAGAGATACACCATGGGGTTAGAGAGAGATACACCGCGGGGTTAGAGAGAGATACACCGCGGGGTTAGAGAGAGATACACCGCGGGGTTAGAGAGAGATACACCATGGGGTTAGAGAGCGATACACCATGGGGTTAGAGAGAGATACACCATGGGGTTAGAGAGAGATACACCATGGGGTTAGAGAGAGATACACCATTGGGTTAGGAAGGGAAATGCCATAGGGTTAGAGAGATATACTTATGGGGTTAGGGTGAGATACACCATGGCATTAGAGATACACCATGGGGTGAGAGAAATAGAGATACACCATTGGGTTAGAGAGGGTTACACCATGTGGATAGAGAGAGATTAACCATGGATTCAGAGTGAGAGAGATATACCATGGGGTGAGAGAGGGGTACACCATGGGTTTAGACAGAGATATACCGTGGGGTGAGAGAGCGAGTTAATCAATGGGGTTAGAGAGAGATACACCATGGGGTTAGAGAGAGATACACCATGGGGTTAGAGAGAGATACACCATGGGGTTAGAGAGAGAGATACACCATGGGGTTAGAGAGAGATACACCATGGGGTTAGAGAGAGATACACCATGGGGTTAGAGAGAGATACACCATGGGGTTAGAGAGAGATACACCATGGGGTTAGAGAGAGATAGACCATTGGGTTAGGAAGGGAAACGCCATAGGGTTAGAGAGATATACTTATGGGGTTAGGGTGAGATACACCACGGCATTAGAGATACACCATGGGGTTAGAGAAAGAGAGATACACCATTGGGGTTAGAGAGGGTTACACCATGTGGTTACAGAGAGATTAACCATGGATTCAGAGTGAGAGAGATATACCATGGGGTGAGAGAGGGGTACACCATGGGTTTAGACAGAGATATACCGTGGGGTTAGAGAGCGAGTTAATCAATGGGGTTAGAGAGAGATACACCATGGATATAGAGAGAGATACACCATGGGGTTAGAGAGAGATACACCATGGGGTTAGAGAGAGATACACCATGGGGATAGAGAGAGAAACACCATGGGGTTAGAGAGAGAGATACACCATGGGGTTGGAGAGAGATACACCATGGGGTTAGAGAGAGATTCACCATGGAGTTAGAGAGAGATACACCATGTGGTTAGAGAGAGATACACCATGGGATTAGAGAGAGATACACCATGGGGTTAGAGAGAGATACACTGTAGGGTTAGAGAGAGAGATACACCATGGAGTTAAAGAGAGATACACCATGGGGTGAGAGAGAGATACGCCATGGGGTTAGAGAGAGATACACCGTAGGGTTAGAGAGAGAGATACACCATGGAGTTAAAGAGAGATACACCATGGGGTTAGAGAGAGATACACCGTGGGGTTAGAGAGAGATACACCATGGGGTTAGAGAGAGATACACTGTGGGGTTAGAGAGAGAGATACACCATGGGGTTAGAGAGAGATACACCATGGGGTTAGAGAGAGATACACCGCGGGGTTAGAGAGAGATACACCGCGGGGTTAGAGAGAGATACACCATGGGGTTAGAGAGCGATACACCATGGGGTTAGAGAGAGATACACCGTAGGGTTAGAGAGAGATACACCATGGGGTTAGAGAGAGATACACCGTGGGGTTAGAGAGAGAGATACACCATGGGGTTAGAGAGAGATACACCATGGGGTTAGAGAGAGATACACCGCGGGGTTAGAGAGAGATACACCGCGGGGTTAGAGAGAGATACACCATGGGGTTAGAGAGCGATACACCATGGGGTTAGAGAGAGATACAGCATGGGGTTAGAGAGAGATACACCATGGGGTTAGTGCAAGATACACCATGGGGTTAGAGAGAGATACACAATGGGGTTAGAGAGAGATACACCATGGGGTTACAGAGAGAGATACACCATGGGGTTACAGAGAGAGATACACCATGGGGTTAGAGAGAGATACACCATGGGGTTAGAGAGAGATTAATCAAGAGTTTAGAGTGAGAGAGATACACCATGCGGTTAGAGAGAGAGATACACCATGGGGTTAGAGAGAGATACACCATGGGGTTAGAGGGAGAGAGATACACCATGGGGTTAGAGAGAGATACACCATGGGGTTAGAGAGAGATACACCATGGGGATAGAGAGAGATACACCATGGGGTTAGAGAGACAGATACACCATGGGGTTAGAGAGAGATACACCATGGGGTTAGAGAGAGATACACCATGGGGTTAGAGAGAGAGATATACCATGGGGTTAGAGAGAGATACACCATGGGGTTAGAGAGAGAGATACACCATGGGGTTAGAGAGAGATACACCATGGGGTTCGAGAGAGATACACCATGGGGTTAGAGAGAGAGATACACCATGGGGTTAGAGAGAGATACACCATGGGGTTAGAGAGAGAGATACATCATGGGGTTAGAGAGAGAGATACACCATGGGGTTAGAGGGAGATACACCATGGGGTTTGAGACAGATTCACCGTGGTGTTCGAGAGAGATACACCGTGGCGTACATTGCAATCTCTCTCTCCACCAATCTGTGGTGGGTACATTATGATCTCTCTCTCCCTCTCTGCGGTGGGTTAATTCCGATCTCTCTCTCTCCCTCTCTCTGCAGTGGGTTCATTGCAATGTCTCGCTCCCTCTCTCTGCAAAGGGATCATTGCGATCTCTCTCTCCCTCTCTCTGCGGTGGGTTCACTGCGATCTCTCTCTCTCTGCGGTGGGTTCATTGTGATCTCTCTCTCCCTCTCTCTGCAGTCGGTTTATTGCGATCTCTCTCTCTCCCTCTCTGCGGTGGGTTCATTGCGATCTCTCTATCTCCCTCTCTCTGCGGTGGGTTCATTGTGATCTCTCTCTCTCTCTCTCTCCCCCTCTCTCTGCGTTGGGTCATTGCGATCTCTCTCTCCCTCTCTCTGCAGTCGGTTCATTGTGATCTCTTTCTCCCTCTCTGCAGTGGGTTCATTGCGATCTCTCTCTCTCCCTCTCTCTGCAGTGGGTTCATTGCGATCTCTCTCTCTCCCTCTCTCTGCAGTGGGTTCATTGCGATCTCTCCCTCTCTCTCTCTCTGCGGTGGGTTCATTGCGCTCTCTCTCTCCCTCTCTCTGCGGTGGGTTCACTGCGATCTCTCTCTCTCTGCGGTGGGTTCATTGCGATCTCTCTCTCTCCCTCTCTCTGCAGTGGGTTCATTGCGATCTCTCTCTCCCTCTCTCTGCGGTGGGTTCATTGCGATCTCTCTCTCCCTCTCTCTGCAGTCGGTTCATTGTGATCACTCTCTCCCTCTCTCTGCGGTGGGTTCACTGCGATCTCTCTCTCTCTGCAGTCGGTTTATTGCGATCTCTCTCTCTCCCTCTCTCTGCGGTGGGTTCATTGTGATCTCTCTCTCTCCCTCTATCTGCGTTGGGTTCATTGTGATCTCTCTCTCTCCCTCTCTCTGCGGTGGGTTCATTGCGATCTCTCTCTCCCTCTCTCTGCAGTGGGTTCATTGCGATCTCTCCCTCTCCCTCTCTCTGCGGTGGGTTCATTACGATCTCTCCCTCTCCCCCTCTCTCTGCGGTGGGTTCATTGCGATCTCTCTCTCTCCCTCTCTCTGCGGTGGGTTCATTGCGATCTCTCTCTCCCTCTCTCTGCAGTCGGTTCATTGTGATCTCTCTCTCTCTCCCTCTCTGTGGTGGGTTCATTGCGATCTCTCTCTCCCTCTCTCTGCAGTCGGTTCATTGTGATCTCTCTCTCTCTCCCTCTCTCTGCGGTGGGTTCATTGCGATCTCTCTCTTTCCTTCTCTCTGCGGTGGGTTCATTGCGATCTCTCTCTCCCTCTCTCTGCAGTCGGTTCATTGTGATCTCTCTCTCTCTCCCTCTCTGTGGTGGGTTCATTGCGATCTCTCTCTCCCTCTCTCTGCAGTGGGTTCATTGTGATCTCTCCCTCTCCCTCTCTCTGCGGTGGGTTCATTGCGATCTCTCTCTCTCCCTCTCTCTGCGGTGGGTTCATTGCAATCTCTCTCTCTGTCTCTCTGCAGTCGGTTCATTGTGATCTCTCTCTCCCTCTCTGCGGTGGGTTCATTGTGATCTCTCTCTCTCCCTCTCTCTGCGGTGGGTTCATTGCGATCTCTCTCTCTCCCTCTCTCTGCAGTGGGTTCATTGCGATCTCTCTCTCTCCCTCTCTCTGCGGTGGGTTCATTGCGATCTCTCTCTCCCTCTCTCTGTGGTTGGTTCATTGCGGTCTCTCTCTCCCTCTCTGCGGTGGGCTCATTGCGATCTCTCCCTCTCCCTCTCTCTGTGGTTGGTTCATTGCGGTCTCTCTCTCCCTCTCTGCGGTGGGTTCATTGTGATCTCTCTCTCCCTCTCTGCGGTGGGCTCATTGCGATCTCTCCCTCTCCCTCTCTCTGTGGTTGGTTCATTACAATCTCTCTCTCCCTCTCTCTGCAGTGGGTTCATTGCGATCTCTCTCTCTCTCCCTCTCTGCGGTGGGTTCATTGTAATCTCTCTCTCTCCCTCTCGCTGTGTTTGGTTCATTGTGATCTCTCTCTCTCTCTGTTTGGTTCATTGCAATCTCTCTCTCTCCCTCTCTCTGCGGTGGGTTCATTGCGATCTCTCCCTCTCTCTCTCCCCCTCTCTCTGCAGTGGGTTCATTGCGATCTCTCTCTCTCTCTCTGTGGTGGGTTCATTGCGATCTCTCTCTCCCTCTCTGCTGTGGGTTCATTGCGATCTCTCTCTCTCTCTCTGTGGTGGGTTCATTGCGATCTCTCTCTCTCTCTCTGTGGTGGGTTCATTGCGATCTCTCTCTCTCTCTCTGTGGTGGGTTCATTGCGATCTCTCTCTCCCTCTCTCTGCGGTGGGTTCATTGCGATCTCTCTTTCCCTCTCTCTGCTGTGGATTCATTGCGATCTCTCTCTCTCTCTGCGGTGGGTTCATTGCGATCTCTCTCTCTCTCCCCTCTCTCTGCAGTGGGTTCATTGCGATCTCTCTCTCTCTCCCCTCTCTCTGCAGTGGGTTCATTGCGATCTCTCTCTCTCTCTCTCTGCGGTGGGTTCATTGTGATCTCTCTCTCTCCCTCTCTCTCTGCGGTGGGATCATTGCGACCTCTCTCTCCCTCTCTCTGTGGTGGGTTCATTGCGATCTCTCTCTCTCTCCCTCTCTGCAGTGTGTTCATTGCGATCTCTCTCTCTCCCCCTCTCTCTGCGGTGGGTTCATTGCGATCTCTCTCTCGCTCCCTCTCTCTGTGGTGGGTTCATTGCGATATCTCTCTCACTCCCTCTCTCTGCAATGGGTTCATTGCGATCTTTCTCTCTCTTCCTCTCTCTGTGGTGGGTTCATTGCGATCTCTCTCTCTCTCTGCGGTGGGTTCATTGCGATCTATCTCTCGCTCCCTCTCTCTGTGGTGGATTCATTGCGATCTCTCTCTCTCTCCCTCTCTCTGTGGTGGGTTCATTGCGATCTCTCTCTCTCTCTCTCTCCCTCTCTCTCTCTCTGCGGTTGCTTCATTGCAACCTCTCTCTCCCTCTCTCTATGGTTGGTTCATTGTGATCTCTCTCTCTCTCCCTCTCTCTGTGGTGGGTTCATTGCGATCTCTCTCTCCCTCTCCCTCTCTGCTGTGGGTTCATTGCGATCTCTCTCTCTCCCTTTCTCTGCAGTGGGTTCATTGTGATCTCTGTCTCCCCCTCTCTCTGTGGTGGGTTCATTGCGATCTCTCTCTCTCTCTCCCTCTCTCTGTGGTGGGTTCATTGCGATCTCTCTCTCCCTCTCTCTGTGGTGGGTTCATTGCGATCTCTCTCTCTCTGTCTCTCCCCCCCCTCTCTCTGCGGTGGGTTCATTGCGTTCTCTCCCCCTCTCTCTGCGGTGGGTTCATTGCGATCTCTCTCTCCCTCTCCCTATGGTGGGTTCATTGCGATCTCTCTCTCCCTCTCCCTATGGTGGGTTCATTGCGATCTCTCTCTCTCTCCCTCTCTCTATGGTGGGTTCATTGCGATCTCTCTCTCTCTCTCCCTCTCTCTGCAGTGGGTTCAGTGCGATCTCTCTCTCCCCCTCTCTCTGCGGTGGGTTCATTGCGATCTCTCTCTCTCTCTCTCCCCCTCTCTCTGCGGTGGGCTCATTGCGATCTCTCTCTCTCCCTCTCTCTCTGCGGTGGGTTCATAGCGATTTCTCTCTCCCTCTCTCTCTCTCTGCGGTTGCTTCATTGCGACCTCTCTCTCCCTCTCTCTATGGTGGGTTCATTGTGATCTCTCTCTCTCTCCCTCTCTCTGCGGTCAGTTCATTGTGATCTCTCTCACTCCCTTTCTCTGCAGTGGGTTCATTGTGATCTCTGTCTCCTCCTCTCTCTGCGGTGGGTTCATTGCGATCTCTCTCTCTCTTCCTCTCTCTGCTGTTGGTTCATTGCGACCTCTCTCTCTCTCTATGCAGTGGGTTCATTGAGATCGCTCTCTCCCTCTCTATGCAGTGGGTTCACTGCGATCTCTCTCTCTCTGCGGTGGGTTAATTGCGATCTCTCTTTCTCCCTCTCTCAGTGGTGGGTTCATTGCAATCTCTCTCTCTCTCTCCCTCTTTCTGCGGTGGGTTCATTGCAATCTCTCTCTCTCCCTCTCTCTCTGCGGTGGGTTCATAGCGATTTCTCTCTCCCTCTCTCTCTCTCTGCGGTTGCTTCATTGCGACCTCTCTCTCCCTCTCTCTATGGTGGGTTCATTGTGATCTCTCTCTCTCTCCCTCTCTCTGCGGTGGGTTCATTGCGATCTCTCTCTCTCCCTCTCTCTGCGGTGGGTTCATTGCGATCTCTCTCTCCCCCTCTCTCTGCGGTGGGTTCATTGCGATCTCTCTCTCTCTCTCTCCCCCTCTCTCTGCGGTGGGCTCATTGCGATCTCTCTCTCTCCCTCTCTCTCTGCGGTGGGTTCATAGCGATTTCTCTCTCCCTCTCTCTCTCTCTGCGGTTGCTTCATTGCGACCTCTCTCTCCCTCTCTCTATGGTGGGTTCATTGTGATCTCTCTCTCTCTCCCTCTCTCTGCGGTCAGTTCATTGCGATCTCTCTCACTCCCTTTCTCTGCAGTGGGTTCATTGTGATCTCTGTCTCCCCCTCTCTCTGCGGTGGGTTCATTGCGATCTCTCTCTCTCTTCCTCTCTCTGCTGTTGGTTCATTGCGACCTCTCTCTCTCTCTATGCAGTGGGTTCATTGTGATCGCTCTCTCCCTCTCTATGCAGTGGGTTCACTGCGATCTCTCTCTCTCTGCGGTGGGTTAATTGCGATCTCTCTTTCTCCCTCTCTCAGTGGTGGGTTCATTGCAATCTCTCTCTCTCTCTCCCTCTTTCTGCGGTGGGTTCATTGCAATCTCTCTCTCCCGCCCTCTCTCTGCAGTGGGTTCATTGCGATCTCTCTCACTCCCTTTCTCTGCAGTGGGTTCATTGTGATCTCTGTCTCCCCCTCTCTCTGCGGTGGGTTCATTGCGATCTCTCTCTCTCTTCCTCTCTCTGCTGTTGGTTCATTGCGACCTCTCTCTCTCTCTATGCAGTGGGTTCATTGTGATCGCTCTCTCCCTCTCTATGCAGTGGGTTCACTGCGATCTCTCTCTCTCTGCGGTGGGTTAATTGCGATCTCTCTTTCTCCCTCTCTCAGTGGTGGGTTCATTGCAATCTCTCTCTCTCTCTCCCTCTTTCTGCGGTGGGTTCATTGCAATCTCTCTCTCCCGCCCTCTCTCTGCAGTGGGTTCATTGCGATCTCTCTCTCCCTCTCTCTGCAGTGGGTTCACTGCGATCTCTCTCTCCCGCCCTCTCTCTGCAGTGGGTTCACTGCGATCTCTCTCTCTCTCCCTCTCTCTGCGGTGGGTTCATTGCGATCTCTCTCTCTCCCTCTCTCTGCAGTGGGTTCACTGCGATCTCTCTCTCTCTGCGGTGGGTTAATTGCGATCTCTCTTTCTCCCTCTCTCTGTGGTTGGTTCATTGCAACCTCTCTCTCTCTCTCCCTCTTTCTGCAGTGGGTTCATTGCAATCTCTCTCTCTCCCTCTCTGCGGTGGGTTCATTGCGATCTCTCTCTCCCTCTCTCTGCAGTGGGTTCATTGCGATCTCTCTCTCTTTCTCTGTCTCTCTCTGCGGTGGGTTCATTGCGATCTCTCTCTCTCCCTCTTTCTGCGGTCGGTTCATTGCAATCTCTCTCTCTCCCTCTCTGCGGTGGGTTCATTGCGATCTCTCTCTCTCCCTCTCTGCAGTGGGTTCATTGCGATCTCTCTCACTCCCTCTCTCTGCAGTGGGTTCATTGCGGTCTCTCTCTCTCTCTCTCTCTCTGCGGTGGGTTCACTGCGATCTCTCTCTCTCCCTCTTTCTGCGGTGGGTTCATTGCGATCTCTCTCTCTCCCTCTCTCTGCGGTGGGCTCATTGCGATCTCTCTCTCTCTCTCTCTCTCTGCGGTGTGTTCATTGCGACCTCTCTCTCGCTCTCTCTGTGGTGGGATCATTGCGATCTCTCTCTCTCTCCCTCTCTGCAGTGTGTTCTTTGGCATCTCTCTGTCTCCCCCTCTCTCTGCGGTGGGTTCATTGCGATCTCTCTCTCGCTCCCTCTCTCTGTGGTGGGTTCATTGCGATATCTCTGTCACTCCCTCTCTCTGCAATGGGTTCATTGCGATCTTTCTATCTCTTCCTCTCTCTGTGGTGGGTTCATTGCGATCTCTCTCTCTCTCTGCGGTGGGTTCATTGCGATCTATCTCTCGCTCCCTCTCTCTGTGGTGGGTTCATTGTGATCTCTCTCTCTCTCTCTCTCTCCCTCTCTCTGTCTGCGGTTGCTTCATTGCGACCTCTCTCTCCCTCTCTCTGCGGTGGGTTCATTGCGACCTCTCTCTCCCTCTCTCTGCGGTGGGTTCATTGTGATCTCTGTCTCCCCCTCTCTCTGTGGTGGGTTCATTGCGATCTCTCTCTCTCTCTCTCTCTGTGGTGGGTTCATTGCGATCTCTCTCTCTCTCTCCCTCTCTCTGCAGTGGGTTCATTGTGATCTCTCTCCCTCTCTCTGTGGTGGGTTCATTGCGATCTCTCTCTCTCTCTCTCTCTCTCTGGTTGGTTCATTGCGGTCTCTCTCTCCCTCTCTCTGCGGTGGTTTCATTGCGGTCTCTCTCTCCCTCTCTGCAGTGGGTTCATTGTGATCTCTCTCCCTCTCTCTGTGGTGAGTTCATTGCGATCTCTCTCTCTCCCTCTCTCTGTGGTGGGTTCATTGCGATCTCTCTCTCTCTCTCTGGTTGGTTCATTGCGGTCTCTCTCTCCCTCTCTCTGCGGTGGTTTCATTGCGGTCTCTCTCTCCCTCTCTGCAGTGGGTTCATTGCGTTCTCTCCCCCTCTCTCTGCGGTGGGTTAATTGCGATCTCTCTCTCCCTCTCCCTATGGTGGGTTCATTGCGATCTCTCTCTCCCTCTCCCTATGGTGGGTTCATTGCGATCTCTCTCTCTCTCCCTCTCTCTGCAGTGGGTTCATTGCGATCTCTCTCTCCCTCTCTCTATGGTGGGTTCATTGCGATCTCTCTCTCTCTCTCTCTTCCCCCTGTCTCTGCGGTGGGTTCATTGCGATCTCTCTCTCTCTCTCCCTCTCTCTGCAGTGGGTTCATTGTGATCTCTCTCTCCCCCTCTCTCTGCGGTGGGTTCATTGCGATCTCTCTCTCTCTCTCTTCCCCTCTCTCTGCGGTGGGTTCATTGCGATCTCTCCCTCTCTCCCCCTCTCTCTGCGGTGGGCTCATTGCGATCTCTCTCTCTCCCTCTGTCTCTGCGGTGGGTTCATTGCGATCTATCTCTCGCTCCCTCTCTCTGTGGTGGGTTCATTGCGATCTCTCTCTCTCTCCCTCTCTCTCTCTCTGCGGTTGCTTCATTGCGACCTCTCTCTCCCTCTCTCTATGGTGGGTTCATTGTGATCTCTCTCTCTCTCCCTCTCTCTGCGGTCAGTTCATTGCGATCTCTCTCTCTCCCTTTCTCTGCAGTGGGTTCATTGTGATCTCTGTCTCCCCCTCTCTCTGCGGTGGGTTCATTGCGATCTCTCTCTCTCTTCCTGTCTCTGCTGTTGGTTCATTGCGATCTCTCTCTCTCTTCCTCTCTCTACTGTTGGTTCATTGCGATCTCTCTCTCTCTCTCTCTCCCCCTCTCTCTGCGGTGGGTTCATTGCGATCTCTCTCTCTCTTCCTCTCTCTGCTGTTGGTTCATTGCAATCTCTCTCTCTCCCTCTCCCTCCCTCTCTCTGCGGTGGGTTCATTGCGATCTCTCTCTCTCTTCCTCTCTCTGCTGTTGGTTCATTCCGATCTCTCTCTCTCTCCCTCCCTCTGCAGTGGGGTCATTGTGATCTCTCTCTCCCTCTCTCTGCGGTGGGTTCATTGCGACCTCTCTCTCACTCTCTCTGTGGTGGGTTCATTGCAATCTTTCTCTCCCTCTCTGCGGTGGGTTCACTGCGATCTCTCTCTCTCCCTCTCTCTACGGTGGGTTCATTGCGATCTCTCTCTCTCTCCCTCTCTCTGCGGTGGGTTCATTGCGATCTCTCTCTCTCCCTCTCTCTGTGCTTGGATCATTGCGATCTCTCTCTCTCTCCCTCTCTCTGTGGTGGGTTCATTGCGACCTCTCTCACTCTCTCTGTGGTGGGTTCATTGCAATCTTTCTCTCCCTCTCTGCGGTGGGTTCATTGCGATCTCTCTCTCTCTCCCTCTCTCTGCAGTGGGTTCATTGCGATCTCTCTCTCTTTCTCTGTCTCTCTCTGCGGTGGGTTGATTGCGATCTCTCTCTCTCCCTCTCTGCGGTGGGTTCATTGCGATCTCTCTCCCCCTCTCTCTGTGGTGGGTTCATTGCGATCTCTCTCTCCCTCTCTCTGCGGTGGGTTCATTGCGATCTCTCTCTCCCTCTCTCTGCAGTGGGTTCATTGCGATCTCTCTCTTTCTCTGTCTCTCTCTGCGGTGGGTTCATTGCGATCTCTCTCTCTCCCTCTCTCTGCGGTGGGTTCATTGCGATCTCTCTCTCCCTCTCTCTGCGGTGGGTTCATTGTGATCTCTCTCTCTCTCTCTCTGCGGTGGGTTCATTGCGATCTCTCTCTCTCCCTCTCTCTGCGGTGGGTTCACTGTGATCTCTCTCTCCCTCTCTCTGTGGTGGACTCATTGCGATCTCTCTCTCTCCCTCTCTCTCTCTGTGGTTGGTTCATTGTGATCTCTCTCTCCCTCTCTCTGTGGTGGGTTCATTGCGATCTCTCTCTCTCTCTCCCCCCCTCTCTCTGCGGTGGGTTCATTGCGATCTTTTTCTCCCTCTCTCTGCGGTGGGTTCATTACGATCTCTCTCTCTCTCCCTCTCTCTGCAGTGGGTTCATTGTGATCTCTCTCTCTCCCTCTCTCTGTGGTGGGTTCATTGCGCTCTCTCTCTCCCTCTCTCTGCGGTGGACTCATTGCGATGTCTCTCTCTCCCTCTCCCTCTCTCTGCGGTGGGTTCATTGCAATCTCTCTCTCCCTCTCTCTGCAATGGGTTCATTGCGATCTCTCTCTCTCTCTCTCTCTGCAGTGGGCTCATTGCGATCTCTCTCTCTCCCTCTCTCTGTGGTTGGTTCATTGCGATGTCCCTCTCCCTCTCTCTGCAGTCGGTTCATTGCGATCTCTCCCTCTCTCTGCGGTGGGTTCATTGCAGTCTCTCTCTCTCCCTCTCTGCAGTCGGTTCATTGCGATCTCTCTCTCTCTCTCTGCGGTGGGTTCATTGCGATCTCTCTCTCTCTCCCTCTCTGCGGTGGGTTCATTGTGATCTCTCTCTCCCTCTCTGCGGTCGGTTCATTGCGATCTCTCTCTCTCCCTCTCTCTGAAGTCGGTTCATTGAGATCTCTCTGCCTCTCCCTCTCTGCGGTGGGTTCGTTGCGATCTCCCTCTCCCTCTCTCTGCGGTAGGTTCATTGCAATCTCTTTCTCTGCAGTGGGTTCATTGCGATCTCTCTTTGTCTCCCTCTCTCTGCAGTGGGGTCATTGCGATCTCTCTCTCCCTCTCTGCAGTGGGTTCATTGCGACCTCTCTCTCCCTCTCTCTGCAGTGTGTTAATTGCGATCTCTCTCTCCCTCTCTCTGTGGTGTGTTCATTGCGATCTCTCTCTCCCTCTCTCTGCAGTGGGTTCATTGCGATCTCTCTCTCCCTCTCTGCAGTGGGTTCATTGCGATCTCTCTCTCTCTCCCTCTCTCTGTGGTGTGTTAATTGCGATCTCTCTCTCCCTCTCTCTGCGGTGTGTTCATTGCGACCTCTATCCCCCTCTCTCTGCAGTGGGTTCATTGCGATCTCTCTCTCCCTCTCTGCAGTGGGTTCATTGCGATCTCTCTCTCTCTCCCTCTCTCTGTGGTGGGTTCATTGCGATCTCTCTCTCCCTCTCTCTGCGGTGTGTTCATTGCGACCTCTATCCCCCTCTCTCTGCAGGGTCTTCATTGCGATCTCTCTCTCTCTCTCCCCCTCTCTCTGTGGTGGGTTCATTGCGACTTCTCTCTCCCTCTCTCTGTGGTGGGTTCATTGCGACCTCTCTCTCCCTCTCTCTGTGGTGGGTTCATTGCGATCTCTCTCTCTCTCCCTCTCTCTGTGCTTGGTTCACTGCGATCTCTCTCTCCCTCTCTCTCTTTCTGCAGTCGCTTCATTGCGACCTCTCTCCCCCTCTCTCTGTGCTTGGTTCATTGCGATCTCTCTCTCTCTCTGCGGTGGGTTAATTGCGATCTCTCTCTCCCTCTCTCTGCGGTGGGTTCATTGCAGTCTCTCTCTCTCCCTCTCTCTGTGGTTGGTTCATTGCGATCTCTCTCTCCCTCTCTCTGCAGTCGGTTCATTACGATCTCTCCCTCTCCCTCTCTCTGCGGTGGGTTCATTGCGATCTCTCTCTCCCTCTCTCTGCAGTCAGTTCATTGCGATCTCTCTCTCTCTCTCTCTGTGGTTGGTTCATTGCGATCTCTCTCTCCCTCTCTCTGCATTCGGTTCATTACGATCTCTCTCTCCCTCTCTCTGCGGTGGGTTCATTGCGATCTCTCCCTCTCCCTCTCTCTGTGGTTGGTTCATTGCGATCTCTCTCTCCCTCTCTCTGCATTCGGTTCATTACGATCTCTCTCTCCCTCTCTCTGCGGTGGGCTCATTGTGATCTCTCCCTCTCTCTGTAGTTGGTTCATTGCGATCTCTCTCTCCCTCTCTCTGCAGTCAGTTCATTGCGATCTCTCTCTCTCTCTCTCTCTGTGGTTGGTTCATTGCGATCTCTCTCTCCCTCTCCCTCTCTCTGTGGTTGGTTCATTGCGATCTCTCTCTCCCTCTCTCTGCAGTCAGTTCATTGCGATCTCTCTCTCTCTCTCTCTCTCTCTCTGTGGTTGGTTCATTGCGATCTCTCTCTGCGGTGGGCTCATTGCAATCTCTCTCTCCCGCCCTCTCTCTGCAGTGGGTTCATTGCCATCTCTCTCTCTCTCTCCCCCTCTCTCTGTGGTGGGTTCATTGCGATCTCTCTCTCTCTCTGTGGTTGGTTCACTGCGATCTCTCTCTCTCTCTCCCTCTCTCTGTGGTGGGTTCATTCCGATCTCTCTCTCCCTCTCTGCAGTGGATTCATTGCGATCTCTCTCTCTCCCTCTCTCTGTTTGGTTCATTGCGATCTCTCCCTCTCCCTCTCTCTGCGGTGGGTTCATTGCGATCTCTCTCTCCCTCTCTCTGTGGTGGGTTCATTGCGATCTCTCTCTCTCTCCCTCTCTCTGCGGTGTGTTCATTGCGACCTCTATCCCCCTCTCTCTGCAGGGGCTTCATTGCGATCTCTCTCTCTCTCTCCCTCTCTCTGTGGTGGGTTCATTGCGACCTCTCTCTCCCTCTCTCTGTGGTGGGTTCATTGCGATCTCTCTCTCTCTCCCTCTCTCTGTGCTTGGTTCACTGCGATCTCTCTCTCTCCCTCTCTCTGTGGTGGGTTCATTGTGATCTCTCTCTCTCTCTCTCTCTCTCTCCCTCTCTCTGTCTGCGGTTGCTTCATTGCGACCTCTCTCTCCCTCTCTCTGCGGTGGGTTCATTGCGACCTCTCTCTCCCTCTCTCTGCGGTGGGTTCAT
Source organism: Chiloscyllium punctatum (assembly GCF_047496795.1). Taxonomy (NCBI): domain Eukaryota; kingdom Metazoa; phylum Chordata; class Chondrichthyes; order Orectolobiformes; family Hemiscylliidae; genus Chiloscyllium; species Chiloscyllium punctatum. The sequence continues at coordinate 267,715 of NW_027310054.1, forward strand.
TGTGATCTCTGTCTCCCCCTCTCTCTGTGGTGGGTTCATTGCGATCTCTCTCTCTCTCTCTCTGTGGTGGGTTCATTGCGATCTCTCTCTCTCTCTCCCTCTCTCTGCAGTGGGTTCATTGTGATCTCTCTCCCTCTCTCTGTGGTTGGTTCATTGCGATCTCTCTCTCTCTCTCTCTCTCTCTCTGGTTGGTTCATTGCGGTCTCTCTCTCCCTCTCTCTGCGGTGGTTTCATTGCGGTCTCTCTCTCCCTCTCTGCAGTGGGTTCATTGTGATCTCTCTCCCTCTCTCTGTGGTGAGTTCATTGCGATCTCTCTCTCTCCCTCTCTCTGTGGTGGGTTCATTGCGATCTCTCTCTCTCTCTCTGGTTGGTTCATTGCGGTCTCTCTCTCCCTCTCTCTGCGGTGGTTTCATTGCGGTCTCTCTCTCCCTCTCTGCAGTGGGTTCATTGCGTTCTCTCCCCCTCTCTCTGCGGTGGGTTAATTGCGATCTCTCTCTCCCTCTCCCTATGGTGGGTTCATTGCGATCTCTCTCTCCCTCTCCCTATGGTGGGTTCATTGCGATCTCTCTCTCTCTCCCTCTCTCTGCAGTGGGTTCATTGCGATCTCTCTCTCCCTCTCTCTATGGTGGGTTCATTGCGATCTCTCTCTCTCTCTCTCTTCCCCCTGTCTCTGCGGTGGGTTCATTGCGATCTCTCTCTCTCTCTCCCTCTCTCTGCAGTGGGTTCATTGTGATCTCTCTCTCCCCCTCTCTCTGCGGTGGGTTCATTGCGATCTCTCTCTCTCTCTCTTCCCCTCTCTCTGCGGTGGGTTCATTGCGATCTCTCCCTCTCTCCCCCTCTCTCTGCGGTGGGCTCATTGCGATCTCTCTCTCTCCCTCTGTCTCTGCGGTGGGTTCATTGCGATCTATCTCTCGCTCCCTCTCTCTGTGGTGGGTTCATTGCGATCTCTCTCTCTCTCCCTCTCTCTCTCTCTGCGGTTGCTTCATTGCGACCTCTCTCTCCCTCTCTCTATGGTGGGTTCATTGTGATCTCTCTCTCTCTCCCTCTCTCTGCGGTCAGTTCATTGCGATCTCTCTCTCTCCCTTTCTCTGCAGTGGGTTCATTGTGATCTCTGTCTCCCCCTCTCTCTGCGGTGGGTTCATTGCGATCTCTCTCTCTCTTCCTGTCTCTGCTGTTGGTTCATTGCGATCTCTCTCTCTCTTCCTCTCTCTACTGTTGGTTCATTGCGATCTCTCTCTCTCTCTCTCTCTCCCCCTCTCTCTGCGGTGGGTTCATTGCGATCTCTCTCTCTCTTCCTCTCTCTGCTGTTGGTTCATTGCAATCTCTCTCTCTCTCTCTCCCTCCCTCTCTCTGCGGTGGGTTCATTGCGATCTCTCTCTCTCTTCCTCTCTCTGCTGTTGGTTCATTCCGATCTCTCTCTCTCTCCCTCCCTCTGCAGTGGGGTCATTGTGATCTCTCTCTCCCTCTCTCTGCGGTGGGTTCATTGCGACCTCTCTCTCACTCTCTCTGTGGTGGGTTCATTGCAATCTTTCTCTCCCTCTCTGCGGTGGGTTCACTGCGATCTCTCTCTCTCCCTCTCTCTACGGTGGGTTCATTGCGATCTCTCTCTCTCTCCCTCTCTCTGCGGTGGGTTCATTGCGATCTCTCTCTCTCCCTCTCTCTGTGCTTGGATCATTGCGATCTCTCTCTCTCTCCCCTCTCTCTGTGGTGGGTTCATTGCGACCTCTCTCACTCTCTCTGTGGTGGGTTCATTGCAATCTTTCTCTCCCTCTCTGCGGTGGGTTCATTGCGATCTCTCTCTCTCTCCCTCTCTCTGCAGTGGGTTCATTGCGATCTCTCTCTCTTTCTCTGTCTCTCTCTGCGGTGGGTTGATTGCGATCTCTCTCTCTCCCTCTCTGCGGTGGGTTCATTGCGATCTCTCTCCCCCTCTCTCTGTGGTGGGTTCATTGCGATCTCTCTCTCCCTCTCTCTGCGGTGGGTTCATTGCGATCTCTCTCTCCCTCTCTCTGCAGTGGGTTCATTGCGATCTCTCTCTTTCTCTGTCTCTCTCTGCGGTGGGTTCATTGCGATCTCTCTCTCTCCCTCTCTCTGCGGTGGGTTCATTGCGATCTCTCTCTCCCTCTCTCTGCGGTGGGTTCATTGCGATCTCTCTCTCCCTCTCTCTGCAGTCGGTTCATTACGATCTCTCCCTCTCCCTCTCTCTGCGGTGGGTTCACTGTGATCTCTCTCTCCCTCTCTCTGTGGTGGACTCATTGCGATCTCTCTCTCCCTCTCTCTCTCTGTGGTTGGTTCATTGCGATCTCTCTCTCTCTCTCCCCCCCTCTCTCTGCGGTGGGTTCATTGCGATCTTTTTCTCCCTCTCTCTGTGGTGGGTTCATTACGATCTCTCTCTCTCTCCCTCTCTCTGCAGTGGGTTCATTGTGATCTCTCTCTCTCCCTCTCTCTGTGGTGGGTTCATTGCGCTCTCTCTCTCCCTCTCTCTGCGGTGGACTCATTGCGATGTCTCTCTCTCCCTCTCCCTCTCTCTGCGGTGGGTTCATTGCAATCTCTCTCTCCCTCTCTCTGCAATGGGTTCATTGCGATCTCTCTCTCTCTCTCTCTGCAGTGGGCTCATTGCGATCTCTCTCTCTCCCTCTCTCTGTGGTTGGTTCATTGCGATCTCCCTCTCCCTCTCTCTGCAGTCGGTTCATTGCGATCTCTCCCTCTCTCTGCGGTGGGTTCATTGCAGTCTCTCTCTCTCCCTCTCTGCAGTCGGTTCATTGCGATCTCTCTCTCTCTCTCTGCGGTGGGTTCATTGCGATCTCTCTCTCTCTCCCTCTCTGCGGTGGGTTCATTGTGATCTCTCTCTCCCTCTCTGCGGTCGGTTCATTGCGATCTCTCTCTCTCCCTCTCTCTGAAGTCGGTTCATTGAGATCTCTCTGCCTCTCCCTCTCTGCGGTGGGTTCGTTGCGATCTCTCTCTCCCTCTCTCTGCGGTAGGTTCATTGCAATCTCTTTCTCTGCAGTGGGTTCATTGCGATCTCTCTTTGTCTCCCTCTCTCTGCAGTGGGGTCATTGCGATCTCTCTCTCCCTCTCTGCAGTGGGTTCATTGCGACCTCTCTCTCCCTCTCTCTGCAGTGTGTTAATTGCGATCTCTCTCTCCCTCTCTCTGTGGTGTGTTCATTGCGATCTCTCTCTCCCTCTCTCTGCAGTGGGTTCATTGCGATCTCTCTCTCCCTCTCTGCAGTGGGTTCATTGCGATCTCTCTCTCTCTCCCTCTCTCTGTGGTGTGTTAATTGCGATCTCTCTCTCCCTCTCTCTGCGGTGTGTTCATTGCGACCTCTATCCCCCTCTCTCTGCAGTGGGTTCATTGCGATCTCTCTCTCCCTCTCTGCAGTGGGTTCATTGCGATCTCTCTCTCTCTCCCTCTCTCTGTGGTGGGTTCATTGCGATCTCTCTCTCCCTCTCTCTGCGGTGTGTTCATTGCGACCTCTATCCCCCTCTCTCTGCAGGGTCTTCATTGCGATCTCTCTCTCTCTCTCCCCCTCTCTCTGTGGTGGGTTCATTGCGACTTCTCTCTCCCTCTCTCTGTGGTGGGTTCATTGCGACCTCTCTCTCCCTCTCTCTGTGGTGGGTTCATTGCGATCTCTCTCTCTCTCCCTCTCTCTGTGCTTGGTTCACTGCGATCTCTCTCTCCCTCTCTCTCTTTCTGCAGTCGCTTCATTGCGACCTCTCTCCCCCTCTCTCTGTGCTTGGTTCATTGCGATCTCTCTCTCTCTCTGCGGTGGGTTAATTGCGATCTCTCTCTCCCTCTCTCTGCGGTGGGTTCATTGCAGTCTCTCTCTCTCCCTCTCTCTGTGGTTGGTTCATTGCGATCTCTCTCTCCCTCTCTCTGCAGTCGGTTCATTACGATCTCTCCCTCTCCCTCTCTCTGCGGTGGGTTCATTGCGATCTCTCTCTCCCTCTCTCTGCAGTCAGTTCATTGCGATCTCTCTCTCTCTCTCTGTGGTTGGTTCATTGCGATCTCTCTCTCCCTCTCTCTGCATTCGGTTCATTACGATCTCTCTCTCCCTCTCTCTGCGGTGGGTTCATTGCGATCTCTCCCTCTCCCTCTCTCTGTGGTTGGTTCATTGCGATCTCTCTCTCCCTCTCTCTGCAGTCAGTTCATTGCGATCTCTCTCTCTCTCTCTCTGTGGTTGGTTCATTGCGATCTCTCTCTCCCTCTCTCTGCATTCGGTTCATTACGATCTCTCTCTCCCTCTCTCTGCGGTGGGCTCATTGTGATCTCTCCCTCTCTCTGTAGTTGGTTCATTGCGATCTCTCTCTCCCTCTCTCTGCAGTCAGTTCATTGCGATCTCTCTCTCTCTCTCTCTCTCTGTGGTTGGTTCATTGCGATCTCTCTCCCTCTCCCTCTCTCTGTGGTTGGTTCATTGCGATCTCTCTCTCCCTCTCTCTGCAGTCAGTTCATTGCGATCTCTCTCTCTCTCTCTCTCTCTCTCTGTGGTTGGTTCATTGCGATCTCTCTCTGCGGTGGGCTCATTGCGATCTCTCTCTCCCGCCCTCTCTCTGCAGTGGGTTCATTGCCATCTCTCTCTCTCTCTCCCCCTCTCTCTGTGGTGGGTTCATTGCGATCTCTCTCTCTCTCTGTGGTTGGTTCACTGCGATCTCTCTCTCTCTCTCCCTCTCTCTGTGGTGGGTTCATTCCGATCTCTCTCTCCCTCTCTGCAGTGGATTCATTGCGATCTCTCTCTCTCCCTCTCTCTGTTTGGTTCATTGCGATCTCTCCCTCTCCCTCTCTCTGCGGTGGGTTCATTGCGATCTCTCTCTCCCTCTCTCTGTGGTGGGTTCATTGCGATCTCTCTCTCTCTCCCTCTCGCTGCGGTGTGTTCATTGCGACCTCTATCCCCCTCTCTCTGCAGGGGCTTCATTGCGATCTCTCTCTCTCTCTCCCTCTCTCTGTGGTGGGTTCATTGCGACCTCTCTCTCCCTCTCTCTGTGGTGGGTTCATTGCGATCTCTCTCTCTCTCCCTCTCTCTGTGCTTGGTTCACTGCGATCTCTCTCTCTCCCTCTCTCTGTGGTGGGTTCATTGCGATCTCTCTCTCTATCCTTCTCTCTGCAGTGGGTTCACTGCGATCTCTCTCTCTGTGGTGGGTTCATTGCGATCTCTCTCTCTCTCCCTCTCTCTGCGGTGGGTTCATTGTGATCTCTCTCTCTCTCTCTCTCTCTTTCTGCAGTCGCTTCATTGCGACCTCTCTCCCCCCTCTCTCGGTGCTTGGTTCATTGCGATCTCTCTCTCTCTGCGGTGGGTTAATTGCGATCTCTCTCTCCCTCTCTCTGCGGTGGGTTCATTGCAGTCTCTCTCTCTCCCTCTCTCTGTGGTTGGTTCATTGCGATCTCTCTCTCCCTTTCTCTGCATTCGGTTCATTACGATCTCTCCCTCTCCCTCTCTCTGCGGTGGGTTCATTGCGATCTCTCCCTCTCCCTCTCTCTGTGGTTGGTTCATTGCGATCTCTCTCTCCCTCTCTCTGCGGTGGGTTCATTGCGATCTCTCCCTCTCCCTCTGGTTGGTTCATTGCGATCTCTCTCTCCCTCTCCCTCTCTCTGCAGTCAGTTCATTGCGATCTCTCTCTCTCTCTGTGGTTGGTTCATTGCGATCTCTCTCTCCCTCTCTCTGCATTCGGTTCATTACGATCTCTCTCTCCCTCTCTCTGCGGTGGGCTCATTGTGATCTCTCCCTCTCCCTCTCTCTGCGGTGGGTTCATTGCGATCTCTCCCTCTCCCTCTCTCTGTGGTTGGTTCATTGCGATCTCTCTCTCCCTCTCTGCAGTCAGTTCATTGCGATCTCTCTCTCTCTGTGGTTGGTTCATTGCGTTCTCTCTCTGCAGTGGGCTCATTGCGATCTCTCTCTCCCGCCCTCTCTGCAGTGGGTTCATTGCCATCTCTCTCTCTCTGTGGTGGGTTCATTGCGATCTCTCTCTCTCTCTGTGGTTGGTTCACTGCGATCTCTCTCTCTCTCTCTGTGGTGGGTTCATTCCGATCTCTCTCTCCCTCTCTGCAGTGGATTCATTGCGATCTCTCTCTCTCCCTCTCTCTGTTTGGTTCATTGCGATCTCTCTCTCTCCCTCTCTCGGTGGTGGGTTCATTGCGATCTCTCTCTCTATCCTTCTCTCTGCAGTGGGTTCACTGCGATCTCTCTCTCTGCGGTGGGTTCATTGCGATCTCTCTCTCTCTGCGGTGGGTTCATTGTGATCTCTCTCTCTATCCTTCTCTCT